>NC_088398.1:44191751-44486751 GCF_034236695.1 Oncorhynchus nerka | reverse complement strand
TTTGCAATATAAAAGCAAAAGCTCTCGTAATTATGTTTACATCCACAGATGAAAATCCCAGGGCTGTAATGATCAGTAATTATAAAATATTTTTTTCAGCGTGTCTACTGCCTCAGCTGTGACTATATATTGTGTGCTGCGTGCGGAGTGCAGAGTTTGTGCAGCTTAATTATGACATTGTACACGACTAAATGTACCAGTCTGCTTCAGCCCTGCAAAACACTTCCAGTGCATAATCACGCTCAAGTCTGACTTTAAAGAGCTCATTACAGTTAGTTTTCTAAAGGGCGGCTTATTAAACATAGTTACCTAATAAGCATCTTTGGTGGTGCAAATTGCTGGAAATGTTAATGAGTCTGATTAGGCCACGTTTCAATTACGACAGCTAGCTGTTACCTCAGCCCTCCCCCACCCCAAAAGAGCTAGGGAGAGGAGTCCAGCTCTTTATGCTTGGGAACCTCCTAGAAGGCATTGCCCTCTCTCTCTCTCATTCTCCTATCTCCCTTTTTCTCTCTCACTCTCTCTCACACACACACACACACACACACACACACACAGGCACACACACAGGCACACACACACCTACGCACATACACACACAACTCGCACACAAAAAAAAGGAAAATAAAAAACGCTCTGCCACCTCTGTGCTTCCTTTCAGCAGCCCAGTAATGAATAGAGAATTGTGCAAGCGGCAGTCCAATTTGCGCACTGGGAAATTGGATGGACAAAGCGGAGATCCAGTCCTGTTTGCTTAAAAAATGGCCAAGGCTACCAAGATTAATAGTTCTCAAAAAGGTCAGTGTCTCTGTTTCATCGGAGATGATCACAGTAGCAGAAATTAAACATCATGCAATATCAATGCTTTGTCCTTCGTGATGTCTTTTATTAACATTACGAGTGTCAGATTCAATACCAAATTCGCCATATGTAACTGTCACTAGGGACAAAGAGATTTGGAGGGTGCCATCTTGAAATTTGACCAACAGAGGAGACTGCTAGAACAAAGAGTTTTGTGAGTTGCTAATCAGTGGAAGTTGAGCTTAACGTTAAGCCCTCAGGCTGTCTGAAAACATTCCACTAACGGAAACAGTCAATAATTATACCAATTGCAAGACAGAGAAAGGAAGAGGTGGATGTTGTTGTATTTGTATTTCTATAAAGACGGGATAATGGATGGTGTTCTAACGCAATGTGGACATAGAAACTCATTATGCAAATCTAAATTATACTGTATGTCCATGGGCTAAAACAACATCAGGCATGAACCTGGGAATGTTAATTTACTAACCGAAAGGTTGCTGGATCGAATCCCCGAGCTGACAATGTAAAAAATCTGTCGTTCTGCCCCTGAACAAGGCAGTTAGCCCACTCTTCCCTGGTTGGCTGCCGTTGTAACTAAGAATTTGTTCTTAATTAACTGACTTGCCTAGGTAAATAAAACACAGTTGTCCATGCTAATGTCTCCCATGATGTGTGTAATCACATTTCATGTGGTTATTGGTTCGGATTGAAGTCTTTCAAGTGTCCTCATATGCCCTGACTGAAAGTCATCGCTAGGCAATGATACAATTTTCTAACCGAACCAAGTTTGTTTCTAGTTTGTCACCCACGTTTCAAAGTGAAGTGTTCTGTCCCTTTCTACAGAGAGAGGGATGGCTCTCCGCCCTCATCCACAGTTCAGTAGATGTTCACTTACTCGCTGTATTTAAATCATTTGGCTTTTTTGCTGGCTTTCCATTTCATTAAGCAACTTATGTGAAGGGATCTGATATGAAAACTTTTGCAAGGAGCGCCACTTGGATTTTAAAGAGAAAAAAATATATTTCTGCACTATGTACAGTTATTTGTACAATGGTGATATTGACAATGATACAGTGGTGGAAAAAGTACCCAATTGTCATACTTGAGTCAAAGTAAAGATGCCTTAATAGGAAATGACTCAAGTAAAAGTGAAAGTCACCCAGTAGAATTCAACTTGAGTAAAAGTCTATAAGTATTTGGTTTTGTATATACTTAGGTATCAAAAGTAAATGTCATTGCTAAAATATACTTACGTATCGAAAGTAAAAGTACAAGTATGAATCATTTCATATTCCTTATATTAAGCAAACCAGACCTCATCATTGTCTTGTTTTTTGGGTTTACAGATCGCCAGGGGCACACGAACACTTAGACTTAATTTACAAACGGAGCATGTGTTTCGTAAGTCCGTCAGATCAGCGGCAGTAGGGATGACCAGGGATGTTCTCTTGATAAGTCTGGGAATTAGAACATTTTCCTGTTCTGCTAAGCATTCAAAATGTAACTTTTGGGTACTTTTGAGTACTTTTGGGTGTCAGGGACAATGTATGGAGTAAAAATGACATAATCTTCTTTAGGAATGTAGTGAAGTTAGAAAAATATGTAAATTGTAAAGTACAGATACCCCAAAAAACTACTTACAGTTGAAGTCGGAAGTTTACATACACCTTAGCCAAGTACATTTAAACTCAGTTTTTCACAATTCCTGACATTAAATCCTAGTAAAAATTCCCTGTCTTAGGTCAGTTAGGATCACCACTTTGTTTTAAGAATGTGAAATGTCAGAATAATAGTAGGGAGAATGATTTATTTCAGCTTTTATTTCTTTCATCACTTTCCCAGTGGGTCAGAAGTTTAATACATTTAATTAGTATTGGGTAGCATTGCCTTTAAATTGTTTACAGTTTCGGGTAGCCTTCCACAAGCTTCCCACAATAAATTGGGTGAATTTTGGCCCATTCCTCCTGACAGAGCTGGTGTAACTGAGTCGGGTTTGTAGACCTCCTTGCTCGTGCACACTTTTTCCAGCTCTGCCCACTAATGTTCTATAGGATTGAGGTCAGGGCTTTGTGATGGCCACTCCAATACCTTGGCTTTGTTGTCCTTAAGCCATTTTGCCACAACTTTGGAAGTATGCTTGGGGTCATTGTCCATTTGGAAGACCCATTTGCGACCAAGCTTTATCTTCCTGACTGATGTCTTGAGATGTTGCTTCAATATATCCACATAATTTTCCTTCCTCATCATGCCATCTGTTTTGTGAAGTGCACCAGTCCCTCCTGCAGCAAAGCACCCCCACAACATGATGCTGCCACCCCTGTGTTTCACAGTTGAGATGGTGTTCTCCGGCTTGCAATCCTCCCCCATTTTCCTCCAAAGATAATGATGGTCATTATGGCCAAACAGTTCTATTTTTGTTTCATCAGACCAGAGGACATTATTCCAAAAAGTATGATCTTTGTCCCCATGTGCAGTTGCAAACCATAGTCTGGCTTTTCTATGGCGGTTTTGGCTCAATGGCTTCTTCCTTGCTGAGCGGCCTTTCAGGTTATGTCGATATAGAACTCGTTTTACTGTGGATATAGATACTTTTGTACCTGTTTCCTCCAGCATCTTCACAAGGTCCTTTGCTGTTGTTCTGGGATTGATTTGCACTTTTCGCACCAAAGTATGTTCATCTCTTGGAGACAGAACACGTCTCCTTCCTTAGCAGTAAGACGGCTGCGTGGTCCCATGGTGTTTATACTTGCGTACTATTGTTTGTACAGATGAACGTGGTACCTTCAGGCGTTTGGAAATTGCTCCCAAGGATGAACCAGACTTGTAAAGGTCTACAAATGTATTTTCTGAGGTCTTGGCTGATGTCTTTTGATTTTCCTGTGATGTCAAGCAAAGAGGCACTGAGTTTGAAGGTAGGCCTTGAAATACATCCACAGATACACCTCCAATTGACTCAAATTATGTCAATTAGCCTATCAGAAGCTTCCAAACCCATGACATAATTTTCTGGAATTTTCCAAGCTGTTTAAAGGCGCAGTCAACTTAGTGTATGTAAACTTCTGACCCACTGGAATTGTGATACAGTGAATTATTATTGAAATAATCTGTTAAACAATTGTTGTAAAAATTACTTGTGTCACGCACAAAGTAGATGAACTAACCAACTTGCCAAAACCATAGTTTGTTAACAAGAAATCTGTGGAGTGGTTGAAAAACAAGTTTTAATGACTCCAACATAAGTGTATGTAAACTTCCGACTTCAACTGTAAGTAGTACTTTCAAGTATTTTTACTTAAGTATCTTGCACCACTGCATTGATGTATGTTAAATGTGACAACAATTGTTGAAGACTGTCTCTTGTGCCCAAATATGTATTCTATCCAATGTATTTGCTTATGCAAAACCATAACTTTATATTGTTAAGTGTACTGATAATGTAACAAAAGCCGTTCAAATCAGAGCCGGAATATTGTTTGAGGCTCTTATACACTTGAATGTGTTGTTCCAGAAAAAAATGTCCCACTTGAAATATCTTACTTTTTTGTATTGTAGCCTCACCACCCACATGCATCAAGAGTACTACTAAGAGGTCTAATAACCTAGAACATAAAGGATGAGTAATGCTAGAAATATCTAAAGGTCTAAAGGTACTGACATCAGTGAAAGTAACTTTTTGAATTCCCAAGACAGCTACAGTACAAACAGTCCCCTGGAACACCAACAGCACTGAGTGCACAAAACATTAGGAACACCTTCCTAATATTTAGTTGCACCCCCTTTTGCCATCAGAACATCCTCAACGTATTGGGGCATGGACTCTCCAAGGTGTCGAAAGCGTTCCACAGGGATGCTTGCCCATGCCGACTCCAGTCTTTCCCGAAAGTTGTGTCATCGGCTGGATGTCCTTTGGGTTGCGGACCATTCTTGATACACACGGAACTGTTGAGCGTGAAAAACCCAGCAGCTTTGCAGTTGTACGGTAATAAGTTCTAGCCTGGCACCTACTATCAGACCTTGTTCAAAGGCACTTAAATATTTTGTCTTGGCCGTTCACCCTCTCAATGGCACACGTGGACAACCCATGTCTCAATTGTCTCAAGTGACATCAATAAGGGATCATAGGTGTCACCTGGATTCCCCTGGTCAGTCTATGTCATGGAAAGAGCAGATGTTCATGAGTATTTTTGGAGTATCTGTAGTTTACTCATTTATATGTTGGGCAACTTTTACTTTTACTTCACTACATTCCTTTAGAAAATATTGTACTTTTTACTCCCTACATTTTCCATGACACCCAGAAGTACTTGTTACATTTGGAATGCTATACAGGACAGGAAAAGTGTCCAATTCACGCACTTATCAAGAGAACATCCCTGGTCATCCCTACTGCCTCTGATCTGATGGACTTACTTTTACCTTTGATACATATTTAGAACCAAATACTTTTAGACTTTTACTCAAGTTGTATTTTACTGTGTGACTTCCACTTTGACTTGAGTAACTTTCTATTGAGGTATCTATACTTTTACTCAGGTATGACAATTAGGTACTTATTCCACCACTGGATTTTCCCCAAAAACAGCATTTTGTATTCAGGAAAAAAAGTGAATTGCTTTGACACATTTTCTGCAGTGTTACTTTAGTGCCTTGTTGCAAACAGGACGCATGTTTTGGAATATTTTATTCTGTACAGGCTTCCTTTTTTCTCTCTGTCAATTAGGTTAGTATTGTTGAGTAGCTACAATGTTGATCCATCCTCAGTTTTCTCCTATAACAACCATTGAACTCTAACTGTTTTAAAGTCACCATTGGCCTCATTGTGAAATCCCTGAGCTGTTTCCTTCCTCTCCGGCAACTGAGTTAGGAAGGACATGTATCTTTGCAGTGACTGGGTGTATTGATACACCATCCGAAGTGTAATTAATAACTTCACTATCCTCAAAGGGATATTCAATGTCTGCTTTTTATTTTTGACCCATAGGTGCCCTTCCTTGCGAGTCATTGGAAAACCTCCCTTGTCTTTGTGGTTGAATCTGTGTTTGAAATTCACTGCTCGACTGATAGACCTTACACATAATTGTATGTTAAACACAGAGTGAGTCCATGCAACTTACCATTACAAAAGGGTTGAATACTTACTGACTTAAGACATTTCAGCTTTACATTTTGAATTCATTTGTAACTTTTTGAAAAACAGCATTTCACTTTGACACAATGGGGTATTGTTTGTAGGCGAGTGACCAAAAATCTCAATTTAACCCATTTGAAATTCAGGCTGTAACACAACAAAATGTGAGAAAAGTCAAGGGGTGTGAATACTTTCTGAAGGCCCCGTGTATTCTTCTCTGTTTCGAATGTTACTGACTTGTCGTGTCTCTCAGATCAGTGTCTTGTTTCATAGGTTGTGTTACCTGTGAATAGAGTTTGCTAGTCTGACAGGGATTTTTTTCCCCGCCTTGTCCTTTTCTTAATCATTAGCCTGGATGGCTGACAGCCATGTGAGCCATAGCATGGATCTCTTTTGACTAAAACCTTGTAAATTAACACAATTAGCACAGCATCATCCTGCTAATTAGCTCCTGGTGCCTGGTACGGCGGCTGGGCAAGCGGCTGGGAGGGAGTCATGGGGGAATCCACATTCTCGCCTGTTTACTAGACAAACACTGCGCTGTAATGCGCCGCTGGACGCTCTCTGTCGGTTTCCTAAAGCCTTGGGTAGGGATGGCTACTGGGCAATTTCATAGGATGCTGATGCACGTGTGGCTGGCTAAGTGGTGGATCAATGCAGCAGGAATGGGTGGTTTTGCAATGTGATTCTGTGTTTACTAATTGAGTTTCGAGTCGGATTAGCTTTGATGAAGCAATGTGTGCGTGTGTGTGTGTGTGTGTGTGTGTGTGTGTGTGTGTGTGTGTGTGTGTATGTATGTGTGTGTATGGCTGTGTATCCGTGTTTCTTTTAATACTGTAAACACAATGATCTGTTTCTTTCTTGGGTATATCTGTCTTTGATAATCCCATGCTGAGTCTAAAATGACAGCATATGTAACAGCTTGTGTTTGCAAATTGAGTTTAGGACTAAACTCGACGGTGCCTTTTGAGCCCCGGAGGCAATGAAAAAAGATGGTCTGGGAAGCGAGAAAGACAAGTACAGCATGTTTTTTTCTCTCTCACCATGTAGACTGGGAAGCAGTAGGCAGACACAAGGCCGTTGTAATTCATGCTGGGCAGTGGGGTTTGTGTGATGAAAGCAACAGAGCGCTGCCTGGGAGATTGCTTTGCTGCACTCCTCGAAGCACATTTGAAACTGTCTCGGAATGCCTTAGATGAGAGTTGGATTATAGACTGACCTGCAATGTCTATGTCATTCGGTTCTGTGCAGGGTGCATTATACTGTGCTAACCAGGTGTTGGGTCCCAAATCCACACACTGCCCATGATGTAATTGCTCAGCAGTGTCTATTTTACAGTAGAGGAAGTTAGTTGTATAATGGTATTGGGATTTGGGATATATTTGTCAGTTCATTCATTGCTACAAAGGCAACTTTTCCACCACGTTAAATGTACCAACTTCTAGACACAACATACTGACAACGCAAGAAAACTCACAATAAATAGCAACTACTATCTGATGGTATTTTTTGACCCGTCTCTCTTTCTGTCTGGTGTTTAGGCCTAAAGATGCAGTGGACCCCAGAGCATGCACAGTGGGCCGAGCAGCACTTTGATATCTCGTCCACCACACGCTCTCCTGCACACAAAGTGGAGGCCTACCGGGGGCACCTGCAGCGCACCTATCAGTATGCCTGGGCCAACGACGACATCTCTGCACTCACCGCCTCCAACCTGCTGAAGAAATACGCAGAGAAGTACTCTGGGATTTTAGAGGGTCCGAGTGAACGAGCGCTGCTCTGCTCCTATTCCGATGGCACTCCTGGACTCCTGAATGGACGTAAGTCAGAGAGTGAGTCCTGGCAGGAGGGGATTTACCCAATGAACTGCGCTCCAGATGTTTTATCTGTGAGCAAATCTGGAATGACAGCTGCCCTTCCCCCAACAGACGTGTCGGCCAGCATAGGTAGCACCCCAAGGGGGGCCAGCAGCCTGACCGAGCCCAGCTATTCCAGCAGTAACTGTGGGAGTCACACAGCCACCAGTCTACACTCTGGTCTGTCCTCTCAGGAATACGCTACGGGCTACAATGGCTCCTACCTGCACTCTAGTTACAGCGGGCAGACCGCCTCAGGCCTCCCCTCTCCATTGCACAATGCTGGTCTCCTACAACCCCCGCCCCCACCCCCACCACCTCCCCCTACTCTAGTGCCCAGCTACAACGCGGGGTCTCCCAACCTCTCCAACTACAATTATCCTCCGACAGGGTATCCCCCACAGACAGCTGTTGCCCCTAGCTATAGCCCTGGGGGAGCCCCACCTCCCTCTGCCTATCTGCCATCAGGCATCGCAGCTCCCACGCCCCTACCCCCCTCTACACTCCCTGGCTATACCTACCAGTCCCATAACCATGCACCAATTGCACCAACACCTTTGAATGGCAGCTCAGCCAACTCATTGAAAAGAAAAGCTTTCTACATGACGGGGCATGGAGATATGGACTCCAGCTATAGTAATTTCAACTACAACCAACAGCGCTCCTCACAAAGCCCTATGTACAGAATACCAGACAACAGCATCTCAGACTCAAGCAGAGGGAATGGATTTGACAGGAATGCTGATCCGTCATCTTTAGCATTTAAGCACACGAAGCAGCCAATATCCTCAGATCAGCAAAGAAAATGTTGCAGTCAGTCTGGCCGAGCATTAACCCCTCCCTCCTATGGATCAACCAAAAGCTCTGTGGGAGGCCTGAGATCGGGCGAGTCCTTTGGAAAGTTTGGAACCCCCCTAATGAATGAGCACAGTGAAGAGCATAGACAGCTCCTCTCCCATTCCATAGCAGGGTCGGACATTGGCAGCGCTACCTCATCCAGCCACACTGCAGAGGAGCAGCTGAAGAACAGTGATGCCAACCTCGTGGAGTTGGTCACCACAGAGATCCTTCAGCCCGGTCCCCCAGTAGACTGGAATGACATTGCAGGTCTGGAGCTGGCCAAAGCAGCCATCAAAGAAGAGATTCTGTGGCCCATTTTGAGGCCAGACATGTTCAGTGGACTTGCCACATTACCTCGGAGCCTCCTTCTTTTCGGACCTCAGGGAACAGGCAGAACACTGCTGGGCCGCTGCATGGCCAGCCAGCTGGGGGCTGCCTTCCTGCGGCTCAGTGGCTCAGCCCTGGTGACCAAGTGGCTGGGAGAGGGAGAGAAGATTGTCCAGGCCTCCTTCCTGGTAGCCAGGTGTCGCCAGCCCTCAGTGGTGTTCATCAGTGAGGTGGACATGCTGCTTTCGGCCCAGCTCAGCGAGGAGAGCCCAGTGAATAGGATCAAGAGCGAGCTCCTCATGCAGCTGGACAGTGTGCTGACCTCAGCCGAGGACCACGTCCTGGTGGTCTGTTCCTCCAGCAAGCCTGAGGAGATCCAAGAGTCCCTGAGGAGGTACTTCACCAAACGGCTTCTCATCCCCCTACCTGACAGCACAGCACGACACCAGATAATCAGCCAACTGCTCTCACAGCACAACTATTGCCTCAGTGACAAAGAGTTGTCACTGCTGGTCCAGCGGACGGAGGGCTTTTCGGGACTGGACGTGGCCCGGCTGTGCCATGAGGCAGTAGTAGGACCGATACATGGCATCCCAGCTTCTGACCTCTCAGCCATCCATCCCAGCCAGATGAGACCAGTCTCTTACCAAGACTTTGACAATGTATTTAGCAAATTCCAGTCCAACATATCACAAAAAGAACTGGACACATACACCGAATGGAATAAAATGTTTGGTTGCAGTCAATGAAACTGAAGCATTCGAACACGCGGGAAGGAAACCCCTTTCAGAAGGTTACCATTTAGAATTCTCAGTAAACAGGAAGTGGACAAGAGAATAATACAGGTCGTGGTGACTTTAACACCTGCAGTACAGTAAAGGCGTAAAGGTAGGCCTTAGAGAAGCAGAGGCATGCTTTACACAACGGCTGGCAATCTGCACACAACACATAGAGAAATATTATTTTGATGCTTGAAACGGATGAGGCCAAGCATCGCCTACCAAGGTGCAAGTGGGTAGACTTTAACAGGATGGAACCCCTGTGTGTGTATATATCAGTTTGCTGTTCTGGAGATTTAGTTGCTATCAAGTGCCTGAAGTGGTGCTCTTTTATTTTATAGTATTATCTCTTCGCCTCACAATCTACATTGATGGCATGTGCTAATATAAAAAGCTTTAATATGAGACAAAAACTACAAAATTGCTTTTTTTTCCATTGAAACAGTATTCCTCAACTGTGTCTGTTTTGCGCTCTCTGTGGACAGTAGAAAGTACACGTGTTACTGGTAATCTGAACCCTAATTTATAGACATCATTTATTTTGATGTTCTCTCTTTATGAAAACTCAGGAAAGTGATTGTGATATGTACAGTACCTCAAAGATTGTTTCAAAGCACTAAACATTTGGCTTGCGTTTGAATTTGCATTATCAAAAATGGAGGGTTTACGGTACCTCGAAAGGCTAAAAATGAGTATGACATTGAATGTACCAGAGTGATTCTGGAGTATTTGGAAGACAAAAGGAGAAGTGTCGTGTTTTTCTTTGCAATTTCCCAAGTGAAGAATCCTATTGTGAATATAGTTTTATTTGATATGTGGCAAAGATGGAGGAATGACGATTCTTTGATCAACTACAACACATTCGACTGGCCTTCATCGACCGGCCACAGTACATTAAGAGAACACATTTTAGGATGTACATTTTTGCTAAACCCCATCTGTAGGAGAAAGCATAGCATATGTATTTGTCGAATATTATCAGCAGCTTAAATTTGTATCTCATCTGCAGATAAAACTGTCCGGCCACTTGCGGAGAAATGTGTTAAGGCTGGAAAACGAGCCTCGTGAGGTTGAAACAGACCGTTTCCCCCAAGTTAATTTCATTCCATCCCGCTGCTATTTTATCGCGAATGAAAACGAAGGATTATGTTTTCTACCTCAGTTTATTCGTTTTCTCTGAAAGCAGAATCTGAGGGTATGGCAAGATGACAGAGCCTATTTCGCTCATTAAACTATGAAGCCTTTTGAGGGAACAAAAAAGCTGCCTTGCTGACAACAAAATCAGCTTAAGTTAGTGTTACGCCAGTGTCGTCCCCATTCATAGACACCTATGTACATGGAGTATTCATTTCTCGGGAACATGAGCAGGGTGGTCGTGAAAAGGGGTCTGGAGACGTGTGGCCGTTAGCCCTATCTTTAAGCCCTTGTTCTAGGGTCCTTTCTTACAGCAAAGCTATGTTGTTACTAACTATCAATGTTTAGTAATGTGCCAGAAAAGGGGCATTGGAGACACAAGGCCTGATGAATGCATGAAAAAGCCTTGCACTTGTTTTTTGTCCCCCGCTATAGCAGTATGAAAACTGTCAGAACGCACGAGTGCATTGAAAGGGATGTCCTACAGTACCACTGAAAGTATTATCAGTACAGCGCAACTGCATTGCGTTTTTAGTTCACCCGCATTCCAACGTGATATTTTCCCAATTTGTGTCTCATACGTCTTATATTTACATACGTCTTAAATAGTTTTTGCTCTTACTCAGCTTATTGTGTTTACAATGACAACATATATATTATTGTTCACCTCCAATGGCGGCACTTACTGGGCAACAGGAGGCTGTAGAATCACTGGCTGTCTATGACTGTTTCATGTTCTAGTGTAGTCTTATGACAAAGGTTAAGCTGGCAACAGCTGCTTTTTCAGTTACACTATTATAAAGAATAACAGCTGCACAAGAAACAACACTTCAACAAAGTACCTACATTGATGAAGGGCCCCAACATGTATTTCATTTCATCTTTTTATCCTATTTTGCTATATGGCTTTTATTGCCATAGATAGATGGGATAAAAGTCCCCTGAAGTTAAAGTGTAGTTAACCAAATGCACTTTTGAAGCTTTGTTTTGTCATACAACAATTTGTTGTCAAGTCTCCACTTGAAGCCAAAGTGAAATCAACAGTTTTATTTTGACATAAGATATTTAAACTGAAACTGGCAATTACTTACTTTAATAGCGAGTTAAGCAATTTTGCTTATGCCAATAGGGCATGTTTATTCATGAATTTAAGGCAAAGCAATTAAACATATTGAAACGAGCTGTTCAACAAGTTATTTATACATTACAATACACTACATTACACTAATTATACGAGCAGTAGAACAGGAAAAACGAAGGGATGAGAAGAAAAACTTCACTAACATCCAAACAAATACAGTTTCTCAAAGTCATTTCGTTTGGAGGGCAACAATGTAAAGGATTAGGCCTTTATGTACAACGAACTGGCTACGGAAAGGTTGATAAGCACATCTATTCTCCTTCACGTCTGACAACGTTAATCACTCGAATGTTGCTTTCCAGCCTGTATCACTTGTCCCTCTGGGTGGGTTTTTGTTTCCCGAGCTGCTCTAGACGTCGGCTTCATCTTTATGTCGTTTCTTATCCGTTATCCTATTTAAACGTTCGTTCTTTATAACCATTTCTACCTCATTGCTACATATTGTACATGTAGTACTTACGTTCTGTCTTTTTTGAATGTCATGCATTTGTACAAAAATAAAGAAACAAAAACAACAACAACAACAACAACAACAAAAAACGCTAAAAGAAAAAAAAAAATGGACCAAAAAATGAACAGCTTTACCTCCGAAAGACAGTCCTTACACCAGAACAGTATTATCAGCAGAACTGAGAAGACACATTAGTGAGTGTGAAGTTGACGCTGATGCATACATGAGATACTGACTCTTCTATGGGATATATAGGCACTCATAATGCCACATTTCTGCAAGTACATTGTGGGCTGTATAGGTCTTTCTCTAGGGTCTCCAATGCAAATTCCGTTTTTAAACTAGAATGTACTTTGCTTTAATATTTTGTGAACTGTTGTAGTGCGCATGTTAATGTGTCTTTGTGTGCACTTACAATTCAATGTGTAAGTGTGTTGGGTTAACATATTTAGATATGTGAAATTACTCATTTATACATTTCATACATATGTACAGGAAATAAACTTGCACATATGTGTACTCAATGTACATTTGCTATTGATATATACATATTAAAATGCACCACATACAGTACAGTACATGTTTATATGTGTGTATGTATTGCCATACCTACAGTAAACGTCAATGTATTTTCATCTATTCCAAGGTACAGTACAACAAAACAAAAAAAACATAAAATATTGAATAAAGATGTTTTTTTTCTGGAAACCAAATGTGTTTTCTTTTGTCTCCACTCTCTCATTGGTTAGACTCGATTGATTAGATGTGCGGACGTGTCCATGTTCGCGATGTGTGTTGACAATTTCAGTTCTGACATTGATAATGTTAGTCAAGAGACATGACATTTGGGAAACGTCAGTTATTTATTGTATAACACCCATACAATGCACAACACGCGATGCTCTCTTGAGGCAATTTGTCTCTTATTTATTTTCAAGGTTTCTGTGTCTTAATAGAAAATTGCCTCGACTGTGTAATTATAATCCTTCCATTAACCAAATGTGTTGTTTTTCAGTCATTAAAATGTTATGATCACAGGAAAGGAGAGGGATTATCCAATCACACCCCTCGGTTCGTAGCTCCACACTGCCACTGATTCTCTTTATGTAAATTGCACATTTATGCGTCGATTTTCTATGTGTTTTTTTTTTTGATGGTATCATTATATAGTTGATGGTATGTGCGTAGGAAGCTGCTGTACAATTAACATTAAGGGAAAAAAGTGTGTCCTGTGCTGTTTCATTTGTAAAGCCGCGCTAATGGACGCATTTCAACCGGATTTTCCTCCATTTATACAGGAAACAAACCTGGGCCTAATCAGAACAATGGCGGTTATCAAAAGCAGGAAAAAAAAGTTTAATATGTGTATTAGCTGTTTCCGTGTGTTGACATTTGCAATTTATGTCTTTAGTACTAATTATGGACAGAGAGAACAAGCATACCTCAAATAAAAGTCTGAATTCAAACTTTTACCGACAGTTGTATGGTCTATTGTGGTAGTAAATATGTGTGAAATGTTACTGAATAACCTAGATCAGGGATGGGCAACTGGCAGCCCGCGGATCATTTCTTCCTTCATTTTGGGGGGTTTTACTCGTCGGGGTCTCAACTTAACTCTTGAGAGTCAGAATAGTAGAATACACAAGGTGCCCTTTCCAAATGTGGTTGCGCTTCAGCAGTTTTTCTCTTGTTATGTCAGTCAATGAGTGTCACTCAATTAGCCCATGTCGGCTAAAACATTTTTTTTATATGCAAGTTAGTCTAGCCAGCTATCGGGGAATCTCCCCATTGATTTTGTTAATCAATCTCACTCATATATCATATTAAAAACGTCGAACATTTCCCTCCACCTTATGGCAAAATGTGTGGAATTGCAGGAAACTAGCTGTAAAACTGCTCAATTTTCTTTCCCTCCCCATTGAAAAATTAGTGCATTTGTATAAAAAAATTTTTTTTAAATGTGTTAGAAAATTGCTAAACCTTTTCTCCACCCCATGGCAAAATGTGTAGAATTTTGGGGGGACAAAAAGGCTAGGGCCAGCTCTGATTACATACGTGGGCATGGATGTGGGTACTGTGGCCCCACACCGATCAAAGTGGATCATCCCTAACCTAGATGATGTGGGAAATGATTGCTACCTACCTGTTCTGTTGACCACCATGATTGTCTTTTGTGTTCAAGAAAGTCTTGAAGATGAGCTTCCAATTTGACAACATAGAACCCTATGCTTCTGTACTCACAGTGCTACTGCAGATCTTTATTGGGGAGAAAACGATCATCCCGTTTATAATGCATCATTCTCTATGTTAAGTCACAACCTATTGGCTACACATTTTCCTTGGGCAACTGTGCTAAACTAAGTCAATGTGGAATCTCCCACTTTGCCTATCTTGAAATGGGTAAGTTTCAATATTGCTACAATAAACATTTAGGATCAGACCAATGTCCTCCATACTGTAGCTAGGCAATTGCTTGTTAATTCTTCTGTACGAATAGTAATTATAGTAGTAATAATTGAGTATTTAAAAAAATGTCAATATTATTTTCCACCTCAGTTTTTTCACAACTTAATCAACCTAAATAATGGTCCGTTTCTTTCTCCTGTTTGTCACCCACTGTGCTTCTCGAGCCATTCCCCTGTCTGATGCAACACTAGCACCTGGTTAGCAAATATAGTTTCCTGTTCATCTGCTGCTGTACCTCCAATGTTGCCATTCATCAGATGAATGGTTTCTTTCAATCATTATTGATCCGTTTACACATTCACATGTTGGTAGACACTCTTTTTTTTTTTTTTTTAAATAACCTTTTGTTTTCATTTTTGACATATACTGTGCAGTATATCTCACCTACCTCCTTTTATCAGACATTTGAACAGACATTTTGCCTTCTGCTCTTTTGTCCCCCCCCCTCCATCATTTTTCTTTTTAAACCAGAGCATTTGATGAGGAAAGAAACTCAATGCTGATAAGAGGGGAATAAAGTTGTGTCAAACAAATTACACTCAAGTTATTAGTGGCTATTTTGTAAATATCAAAGATCCACTTGTCCCAGTGTTCAGTGGTTCATTTGCATTCTGATGAAACTGAAGTGGATGTGTGTGAACTCCGGGGTTATCTTCGGTGCTGCAGCGCTGAGCAGCCGAATCAGACAGCCCAGCAACCACATGGCTCGAGAGGATGAGCCACGGACCTCTCTCAAATCACTTCCTTCATAACAATTAAAATATGCAAAGTGATAATTTTCCTTAAGTAGCCTTAAATGTGCAATCTATTTAAATGTGAGGGAAATTGCCTAAAGCTTTTGGTGTGTGTGTGTGGGGGGGGGGATGAATAAATTATGCAAATAACATAAAGGACTCTTGAAAGCCTAATTTTTTTGTAATAAGCATACTGTTTCATTTAATATTTTGCCTCTTATTAAAAATGACAGTTCTTTTGCACTGCCTGATGGCTATATCTGACACAAGCCCATGGAAATGACTGCTAGACTATAAATGCAAAAAATTATTTTGGTAGCTTTTACATGATGGTTACATTCACAAAGTAATTATGCGCTGGAGAGTCCAGAAATAAGGTTTAATTACACAGTAATCGTCTCTGATGGACACTGGGAAGTGTGAGCACTGCCAGACTGCAATCCATCAATGCCAAACCCCTGGCCACTTTTAATTCCTCCTCATTTGCATCATAACCTCCGCACCAAGTTGCACAAATGCTGTTAAATGTTAATAGGACCTGTCTTTCTACTCAAAATGAATGCTTAAACCATTTCATCGCTCCCCCCTCGCTCTAGTTCTCTCCACCCTCCCTCTCCAACATCCACAGTCCGTATCTCCTCTCTCTCTTTCCATTCTCACGAGCCCCCCACCACATAACTAGCTCCTCTTCAGGAGGAGCGTTCAGCAGATGAGACAGTGCATGGTCACTGCTGTGCTAATTGGGAGCAGCATGTAAAGTTTTATCTCTCAAGTGCTAACAAACCGTACAGACAGTTCCAATGATGGGTCTGCGTTTTCTGTGTGTTTGTGTGTGTGTGTGTGTGTGTGTGTAGTAAGTGTTGTCCACAATGTGGTGTCGTGTGTGAGTTGGCCCTGAAGTCATATTTAATCCCTATCCTAAGGGACCAGGCAAAATTACATTTGTATTAATTGAAAATTGTAAGTGGTGTTGTGTGTGCAGCAGACAGATTACCGATCCTCTTTAGAGCTCTGTGTGGTTGATTAGAACTAGACTGTCTCATTATCGGTGTCTCAACCGTGCATTAAAATAACACCCTTTGTTTTACTAGGGATTACCTAGTGTGTGTACTCTATACAGCTTTGCTTTCATTGAGGTGGTATTAAACACAGTAGTCTACTGTACCACGACAAACACAGGCTATACGTTTTTTCATAGTCCGTATACACTGAGTGTACAAAACGTTTAGGAACACCTTCCTAATATTGAGTTACACCCCCTTTCTCCTTCAGAACAGCCTCAATTTGTCAGGGCACGTACCACAAGGTGTCGAAAGTGTTCCACAGGGATGCTGGCCCATGTTGACTCCAATGCTTCCCACAGTTGTGTCAAGTTGACTGGATGTCCTTTGGGTGGTGGACCACTCTTGATACACACAGGATACTGTAGAGCATGAAAAACCCAGCAGCATTGCAGTTTTTGACTTAAACCGGTGCGCCTGGCACCTACTACCATACCCTGTTCAAAGGCACTTCAATCTTTGACTTGCACATTCACCCTCTGAATGGCACACATACACAATCCATGTGTCAATAGTCTCAAGTCTTAAAAATCCTTCTTTAACCTGTCTCCTCCCGTTCATCTACACTGATTGAAGTGGATTTAACAGGTGACATCAACAAGGGATCATAGCTTTCACCTGGATTCACCTGGTCAGTCTGTGTCATGGAAAGAGCAGAAGATCCTAATGTTTTGTTCACTCAGTGTACATTAATATTATTGGCTAATAATATCTGGCATTTCCTACAGATATATATATATATATATATAAACATGTCCTAAATATAATATGTGTATTTCCTCAGATTTTAAAACCAGAATGAGATTAAGCTTGTTTTGCCAATACAAGTAGAGCAAATCTTGATTTGAAAAAGTAATCAGATGAGAAGAAACAAAACGCATCAGTGATCAGAAATACCGAGGTCATTTTTGGAGACAGCAAAAACTGATGATCACTTTGTAAAAAATAAAAAAACATGAATCATTTAATAATATAACTGTATCAGTAAACATGCCTTTTTGCAATGCGTTAAATTAGATTTGAAACCTAAAGAAACGTTCACTGTTTCTTAACTCCAACAAAGGAACATTTCTTAACTCCAACAAAGGAAAATAATGTATTTACACATTTTCAATTCAACCCAGCATTTATATGTATTCAAACAATTCCCAAACCAATCGATACAGCCCAGCTGCTTCTACCACCTACTGTATGATCTGTGAGTTGAGCTGAGCCCTTGGAGCTATAGAACTCTATAGCCCGGTTCTCTTCTGACTCCAGGCTAGATGGAGAGAGAATCACAGAGTCTTGATGAGACTTTGAGACTTTGATAGCCTCCAACTTGCCTGCCACTGCCCACCTCCAATTAACAGTCAGCTGAGCCGCAACCAGTTAAGGATCCACAACTTTTCCCTCTCCATCTGCCCATCACCAAGGAGGATAACTGTCTGACTAGGGGTCCAGGGGTCAGCAAAGCCAGGTTTAGCAGCCCGGGATAGGGGAAAGTGAGGGGAATCTCAAAGTATCACCTGTAGTTTATCTAAGCTACAGGGGACACTCGGGTCGCCCCCAGGTGGTGAAGATAGGAAACCACATCTCCACCCCGCTGATCCTCAACACTGGGGCTCCACAAGGGTGTGTGCTCAGCCCCCTCCTGTACTCCCTGTTCACCAATGACTGCGTGGCCATGCACACCTCCAACTCAATCAGCAAGTTTGCAGACAACACAACAGTAGTGGGCTTGATTACCAACAACGACGAGACAGCCTACAGGGAGGAGGTGAGGGCACTCGGAGTGTGGTGTCAGGAAAACAACCTCTCACTCAACGTCAACAAAACAAAGGAGATGATCGTGGACTTCAGGAAACAGCAGATGGAGCACCCCCGAATCACATCGATGGGACAGCAGAGGAGAAGGCATAACGTTTTAAGTTCCTTGGCATACCGTCTGCGTACCCATCACAGACAAACTGAAATAGTCCACCCACACAGACAGTGTGGTGAAGAAGGCCCAATAGCGCCTCTTCAACCTCAGGAGACTTTTACTTTCACAAACTTTTACAGATGCACAATTGAGAGCATGCTGTCGGACTGTATCACAGCCTGGTACGGCAACTGCACCGCCCACAACCGCAAGGCTCTCCAGAGGATGGTGCGGACTGCACAACGCATCAAAAGGGGCAAACTACCTGCCCTCCAGGACACCTACAGCACCTGATGTCACAGGAAGGCCAAAAAGATCATCAAGAGCAACAACCACACGGGCCACTGCCTGTTCACCCCGCTACCATCCAGAAGGTGAGATCAGTACAGGTACATCAAATCTGGGACCGAGAGACTGAAAAACAGCTTCTAGCTCAAGGCCATCAGACTGTTAAACAGCCATCACTAGCACAGAGAGGCTGCTGCATATATACGAACTTGAAATCATTGGCCACTTTAATAAATGGAACACTAACTTTAATAATGGCACTTTGATCATGTTTACATATCTTGCAATACTCATCTCATATGTATATGCTGTATTTTATACCATCTATTGCATCTTGCATCTTGCAATATATACATATACATATTCTAATTCCATCCCTTGACTTAGATTTGTGTGTATTAGGTAGTTGTTGTGGAATTGTTCAATTGCATGTTAGATGTTACTGCACTGTCGGAACTAGAAGCACAAGCATTTCGCTACACTCGCAATAACATCTGCTAACCGTGTGTATGGGACCAATACAATTTGATTTGATTTGATCTAAGCTCTGCTGAGGGTCAGTCTTTTTTCTCTGGCTGCGGGAATGGGAATGTCCCTGTTTCTCTGGTTCGATAACAAGCAGGTGATCATACCCATCCAAACGCAAATGTCTAGAGGTCAGCTCCCACCACCTGCCATTTCCTATATACAGTATTTCCTATACTTATAGGATATTCTGGGTTTGGACGCCATGATATAGCCTAAATGTATACCTATATACACCTATATAATACCCCAGATCATCATCCTTCACTGGCTCCACATTTCCACAAAGTGCCTAAAGTGTCATGTAGTTACCCTTTACTGTGGTGAAATGTGGCTCTGAAGAGAGATTTAATGATGTGGTGATCAGAGAGGATACCTGCACTGCTGCTCCTATGCAATAAATAGCCTCATTAATGTCAGCAAGAATAAGCCATTATTTAAAAGCAATGTTTTAATCATTAATTTTGGGCTATCAGAGTAATAACATCATATTCATGTTCTAATTTGGTGGCAATTACCTTTTTTGGGGGGGGGAGGGTTGAATATCCAAGTAACATTTTAATTAACAACAATAAATTAAGATGTTAAACCGGAGTGGCACGGAATTCTGACTGTTTGATTTCTCGTTAATATCTTAATTACTATTTGGGAATCCCTAATTGACTTATTCTCAGAGCTGTTATTTACTGTAGGTCATCACAAATATAGTTTTACACAAAAGATAATATTTTCCTTCCAGCTGAAATACCACGGGCTGTGGCTGACCAGCTCTTGGCTCTAGGACCCGGGCTTCTCTTTAGTCTGTCTTAACCCTTGACTGAGAACAAGTGGTGCTAATGGGGAGCAAAGACAGAGGAGAACATGTCCAATAACCACACATCCTGTATCCAAGGCGATCATTGGAAACACAGAGCGTCACTCTTTCAATTTCATCCTTTTTCCACCGGCAAGCCTCCCCTCTCTAATGTCATTATCTGCACCAGATCTGCTGGCTCTTTTGACAGGGGCTATGTTATCCAGGCACTAGGGAAATGCAAATTGATTTCATATCTGCAATGGCATTTTTAAGGCTTCGAATGTCACACGTACTGTCAATTCCAGGACCTGGATATGAAAATCAGAGGGAAATGTCAGATGCATGGGAGGACTCCGTGTCCTGGGGTTTGTGTTTAACTGTGATCATCAGCTAGTGAAACAATACACTTTGTGACGTTTCATGGCACAGTCTCCCCGATTCCTTGAATCTCACTAAGAGTGGGTTTCTCACATGCACCCTAGCTGACTGGAGTGCCTGCCAACAGACATCCAGACTTATGGAAAATAATATAGTACATTTGTTGTTGTGGTTCATCCAATTAAGTTGCTATGAAAATACTTTTTTTGTCAAAGGATATTACACTAAGTGACAGATACATCGGGAGGTATTCAATGAGAGATGTTCAATTAAAACTGGTTTTCAGGTTGGTTCAACTTCATAATAATTTGCAAATGCTCTGTCGAAGGCGTCTGTATGTTATGGTATAATGAACTGCATTCATTTCAATTCCGAACTGGCAAGTACTATGTGTATGTTTTATAAATAGGAGGCAGTGACTTTTTTTAAAGGTGCCGACCATCCCTTGCAAGCACTTTTGAGTTAAGGGATACTGCAGAGTTCGTCTCAAAGGATTTGATAGCAGTGGGAGGAAAACAGAGGGTAACGAAATAGTGGAAAGCAGATGGCTAACGATGAAGGTCAAATCCGATTGAGAAGTTTGTCAAAATGTGATGACATAAGCAATCTGTAAACTGTTATTGCGCCATGCTTGAGGTGCAGAGAAACATATTGAAATTACAAAAAAACACTGCAGCTGCCATCATACTGCCAGGAATGATTGCCCCGAGTGTTTTTTCTTTGTTGCCTCTCTTTCTCACTCCCCTCTACTCCCTCCCTCGCTCTCTTGCACACGCATGGCTGACTGCCAGATGTGAAGAGAAGCATATCTGGATTTAATGATATTACAAACGGCTTTCTTTATGCTCAATAATAACTCAATTATGATTGATACAAAACTGTCAACGTTTTATCTGATTCAAATGGACTTGTCTGTCATCCTGTATTGAGTCGTCAACTTCCATTGGTTATGAGGCTCGTTTGCATTCTCTAATCATCCGTCTCGATGGGATGTCTCGGAGGCTGATCAGATAGCACTTTTGAACAGTGGTCCACCAACCGTGACACCAGAATCATTCTGTGGAGATTGAGAGGGTCACATTGTGACTCCTACTTATGGCAATGTCTGCGCTTTCTTGGTACATAAACCATTGACTCTACTCAATCCCTCAGCACAGCCACATTTGTATTGATTAAAGCCACTTCCACGTCTCCGTCTGGTGTGTTTTCCACAGAATAAAGAGACGCTGTATATTCTCCCCTGTCCAAATTGTAGGGCTCTCTATCAAGGCCAGTCTGAGCCACACAAGTCCTACAGTATGTGAAAAAAGAATCGAGGCACCAGATCACTAGAATACATTGCTCTAATTTCAAAAGCTGCATTTGGATCCTGTCAGTGAATTGATTTACTGTAATCGTTGAAATCAGTCTCAATAATCTGTTGACTTTGCTATCATTATATTTGTGTGTCAAAGTATTATATCATATTTTATTCATAGAGCTTTGTGTCACTTAAAAAAACTGTATTTGTGATATTGTAAGCATGGTTGAGCTTTAGTCATTTTTTCAAAGACTGTCAAATGAAGGGCCAGTGGAGACTAGTTTATGTTATGGTAAGGCCCCCTGCAGTAGTGCATTGGCAAATTTCCTATACAATGACTGTGATGAAAACGTAAAGGAGGTGTCAATTGAGGAGTGTTAAGCAGGCATAGAGCCTTTGAACCCTGGTTTCATTCATCTGCCTGACATCAGGGAGTCTAGGTTTGGCGTGACTGGAAAAGGGGTTTCTTTTTTAAAATTCTCCAGGCAGAACCACAAATTAAGCTCACTTCTATTTGACCCGAAGATGAGATCCAGCCCAGAAGTGAGAAGCTCTAGTCCTCCCAGCTCAATTTCAGTGTACAGTGCAGGAGTGGAAAGGTGACAGGGAGAAAAGGTAAGTACTTTACTGTATTTACGTGTTTATCTTACTTATGAAGGATTAGAAAAAAGAGTATTGAACCCCAACTGTAGGACAGAGGCATTAATGTATCGCCAAAACAGAGGTCTTTTCATTTCAGATTTTGGTGTCCCTGTCTTGGACGTTGCTATTAGATAGACACATAACAAATGCTTTTTCAAATTAATACTGGCATTCACTCAAATCTTACTCGCAAATTCAACTGTGAAAAAACGTGTCCAAACTGGGATATATATTTCCATACTACTCAGCTGTTTATTGATCAGTAAACTGGATGTGGAGGTTTTTGCTGCATTCTCACACTTAAACTGAGAGGAGTGAAGAGGAGGGTGGATATGTTCTTGCTTGAGTAAGGGTACGTGAAATGTGGCATTTCAATCTATAAATGCAAATACCTCTTCCCCTCATTTGTGATGATAATGTTTGGATGTAAGCTGATTTTGAGGGAGAACAAAAAAACACTTCTTTTTTTTTTAAAGCTGGTGGGTAGAATATATTGATTGAGGATTCTTGCAGCTTGCAGGTAATAAATATTCATCATGGAATATGATTTTGAAATCGAAGTGGGGATGGATCTGTTTCCTGGCACTTATATTGAAACTTTATTTTCTGTTTCAATAAGACCAGATAGTTTGTCCAATGCGTTTCTTCTGATGACAAACTGGGTGCATTTCAGAAGTTACATCTGGAAAACGCAGTGGACGTCTCTCTCATGACAAGCAATCAGCCCCCAGTAAGACACTTCTCATCCTGACAGATTCTCAGGGAGAGATTATCTGAAGCTATTCTGAGCACATTCAAAGGCAAGGGACCGTGCACTCCCCTTGCGAGTTCATTATCATTCGCAGGTCATCCCAGGCCCAGCGAATCTGGAACACAGATGAATTAGTGAGAATTTAAAAGTCTCTGTGGTCTGAACCCTCTCCAAATCTCCTCCAAGATGAAAGCCACATAGCCATGGCTTGTGCACCGTCGCTCCCCTCGCCGGAGCCCCCTGTGGAAGTCCTCTGTCTACAGACCTAACCCTAACCCTCCTCTCCCCCACCCTCCTGAAATGACACAGGCAGTTAATGTTGCCTAACATCTCCTGACCGCGGGGTCTGTCGTGAGGGAGAAAGTTGTGCAAGGCTGCAGGACTGAGTGTGCTTAATTACAGTGCTAGCTGTGGTGCCGGCACCAAGGCATCAATGATCTCTCTGCAGGCAGGCCTAGCTGCCTCTCATCTCAGCCTCTCTGCAGCTATCAAGGATCTTTGTATTGCCTGGCTGCCAGTGACTGTGTCAACCTGTGCCTGGCAAAGCTGTGTTATTTCACTCTAGTATTTGAACAGGAATTTATCAGTTGCATGATTTCATACTTCATACTCCTAAATAAGACAGTGTGTTCTCACCATTTGACATCTCTAATACATGCAATAGGTCACTTAATGGTTTCCTTCAACTAGTAGTGGCACACCACTAGGTTTTCGTTTTTTGCTCCAGAGATGATACAATATTACAAAAAAATGTGTAACTTTTAAAATGACATATTTCAACAGGAACAGATGGAACAAATGGAACAGAAATGGAGCTTACGGATTGACATTGATTTCCACCGGTTTCAAAACACGGACAAGGCTACAGTACATATATACCGTACAGTACAATTCCCCACTTTGTTGTGCTCACATGTAGCTGGTTATCAAAGCCTTATTTTTCCCTCACTAAGTCTCTGAAATACAGTAATGGTCTGTCTGTGCGGAGTATTTATACTCTTCCCTGCCTGCCTGCCAGGCCTTTGTAACAGACTGCAGAGAGAGGCTGCCTCTCTCCATAAGCTCATTCAGCATCCCACCCTGCCCTTGTGCTGGACATCAAATGACCAGCCGACCCCCTGAGGAGCTCTCAAGTTTCCTCATTTCAGCAGCCGCTCTGCTCTCCCCCTGGTCCCTCCCCTGGTCAGCAGCCCCTCGGCTCGGGGACAGCGAGAGGACATCTGCTTGTCAGAGGATAAGGGACAGACTGGCCCGCTGTCCGTCTGTCACAGGATCGGATTGGGCAGGTCATCTCTCCGACTCCTTATTATTCACATAAAAATGTATCTGATATGGGCTTTTGTTTGTGCCTTGTGCCAGACTGTCCAGAAAAAAAAAGACAGAGGGTAGCTAGCTACAACCTTGCCAGATTGACCTGGTAGACATAGTTGAGATATGGTTCGGGAGGTCATGACTGCTCTCACATAATATTACGTGTATTTCAAACATGTATCATTTTTATTATAAAAAAAATGATTTTAGTGTCAGCTATGGGCTGGAATATCCCTTGTCAAATATAAAAACAGGAAATCCCTAAATCAAAGCCATATACAGTACCTCACGCTGGAAACAGGTGGTCTCTCTCTTTCTCGTTCTCTCATTATGCCTCTCTCTCTCTCTCTCTCTCTCTCTCTCTCTCTCTCTCTCTCCTGTAATGATTATCTCTATCCAATTACATGGAGATTTTGACATCCCATTCTGTCGACGAAAGACTCTACGATCGATAGAAACATAGCTGCATAAAAATCTATTTCACCGCAAACAGCAGGAGGGAGATTGAGCCTCCTGGATCAGGATGCCTTTGGCCTTGTCTCACCTGCTCAGGCGTTTGTTTGATTCCTAAACTTAATATTGGTGTTCTTTCTCCAGAGATTTTCACATCCCCCTTTCAAGTGCAAGCAAATGCGTTTGAAGGGGAGGGGCATCTTACAAGAATGACATGCGAACGACCAAACTTGGTCGCTCATTTTTTTCTTCTCTCTTTAATTACATTTGCAGGGTCCTAAATGGTCCCAACACATTCCCATCGTTGGTATATCACGGTGAGAAATGGCGAATCACTGCTTTTGCGTTCTATAGATTACGCAATTAAATGTGATTATGGCTCGTTACATGTCGGGCTGTGGCCGTGGCATAATGGTACCTTGTTGTGTCTGACACAAGTACAGAGGGAGACACCAGGGAGGCTGTAAGTGATCCTGCAGGAGTGACTGCTGGCCAGGAGCCATGACCATGTGAGGAGCAGCGAAAGAAAGACCAGGATGAAGAGGCTGCTGCCTGGCCGTGCTAGCTCTGCCTCCTGGCCTGAGCTGGAGGTGAAAGAGAAAGTATCACACTCTCCTTGTCAGCTGCAAGGGTAATTACTGCTGGCTGAAATTACTCAACATTTGTTTATTAGCTCCCCAGAGCACACTGTAAATAGATGGTCTGTTAGAGTCCGATCGCATTAAAACCCTGCTACCTCCTCGCAGCCAGGCACCACAGCAAATCCCCGGGCTCCTGTTTGCTGTAAGCTAGCCTGCTGCTCACTTATTGAACAGCTAGAACCAAGCAGCCATGTTAAATGTGATTGTTTTCCATTAGCTACATCCTGTCTAATACCTCATTGTGCGTGGCAATTACTGAATTCTGCCATGCAACATCAGATTCATTAGCACACTGTATACTCCTACAACACTAGCAGCCTGCTACTCAAACCTTTTTTTTGTTTTTTTTTGTTCCTTTCAGTTTGTTATTCATGAGCTTCGGGTGTTTTAATTCAATATTGATTTCCACCTACACTTGTGCTGTGTGTGTGTGTGTGTTTGTGTTTGTGTGCGTGTCCCTCCACGGTTGCTATGCATTTGTGTATGTATGCAGTGATTGAAAAACTTGGGAAGCCCAGATCCATCCCTGCATTCATTGTGTTGGATGGTTCCTGTCAAATATGACATTCTAAAACACTTGACCCACAAAAATGAATTCTTGGCCGGGGCCCAGTGACAGTGGAGAGCAATTCATTCTCCTAAAATGTGAGGACATAAAAAGCAGGGGCATCCAATAGTCCTGTCAAAGGAAGCGCTAGGGGGTATAAAAAAAATAGAAAGGGAGTACGTTAATGTCGAACAAATGTGAATGAAATGCATAAGCAGCTGTAGAGAGACATTCTAGGATTATTAAAGACAAATTCCAAAGAATGCATCAACAAACAACACAGACCGATACCATTATAATAGAGATGTTTTGCTGTGAGATGCATTGAACAGCCATGCTTTGTATGCCTGTGACAGGTAGCGGCACACGGCTACCTAGAAACCAGAGTATTAAAATCCCCTCTTTTGTGTGGCATCCTCCATGCCTCTGTCTCTAATGTCCCCCTAATAAAAGCCACCGCTGAGGTGACTGTGCGTAAATAAGACCCGGGAGCTGCTGGATGTCTATCACATCTCTCTGGAGCAACATTACACACACCTAATGGGCACTCTTCGCTTCATTATGAGATTAACTCTCCGCATTTCTGAAGTGATTTCGTCTGTAATGTGACAGAGTCGGGCGGCTTGGCCAGACAACTTGTATGCATGCCGTCCTCCTCCCTCTTTCTCGTCCTCCCTCTTTTCCTCCCTCCCTTTTTCCTCCCTCCCTTGCTTTGCCATATTGTTATTCTTACGGTGCCTCTGTATCAGGTCTTCCAGAGAGAAGAAATCTGATAATAGTGGATCTCCTTTGAGACACTGCCAACAACGTACATTTGACCGGCGGACCAGATGGCCGTTTACACCCGGGGTCTGTGAGACAAGCAGCAACGCAAACATTAGATGTCATTTTGCATTTTTAAATACATATCACATCCTCCCACCTGCAGAATGTCAAAAGCACACACTCTGATGCCAACGGTCATGGAAAGTGCACGCCTCAATAATGGATTTATTTCTAAATGACATTTGAAAAAGAGCATGTAAATCCCAAAGTTAAATGAGGACAAATAAGTCAAGTTGCCTTTGTAGACTTAATGAACACAGTTGGCTGTTATATTATTTGGGTTCATTCATTTGGTGTAATGAACAACCTGAGAAACTCAAGGTCTACTGAAATTCTGTCGAATCCAAATATTTATCGCCGTTAATTGTTCCCCATGACAAACTCACTTATATCTTTGGAGGTTGTACATCTTCCATTTTATTTGTGGGTAGGGGAATGTCACTGATAGGGCGTTGGGCCACCACAAGGCGGCAGAACAACTTCAATCGGCCTTGGCATAGATTCTGTACGTGTGTGGAACTCTATTGCAGGGATGCGACACCATTCTTCCACGATCAATTCCAGCATTTGGTATTTTGTTGATGGTGCTGGAAAACACTCAGGTGTCTCAGGCGCCACTTCAGAATCTCCCATAAATGTCCTGGTGACTAAGACACACACACACACACACACACACACACACACACACACACACACACACACACACACACTTTAAGAACCTCTCTTTCAAAGTCACTGAGATCACTTCTTCCAGTCATGGTCAAAATTATGTGCAACTAAGCATTTTTACACATGACCCTAAGCATGATGGGATGTTGATTGCTGAATAAAATCAAGAACCTTTCAATGTACTTTTTATCCCTCATTTACACAAGTGTTCCTTTATTTTTGCAGTTGCCTACAGTATATCTCCTAGCTAGATTTCTATATTTGTTATTAACTAGGGCTATAGGTTTATCCTGACCATGTGACCTGACTAGAAACATCCCCAATGGCCCTCGTTATAGCTTATAACTAGGGCCCAGAATTCTTCCTGACCAGGTCACGAGGTCAGGGAACACTCCAGGTCCTAATCATAACCCTCTTCAGTACAGCTAAAAATGCCATAGGGAGGACAACACACGTTCCATGGCCAGCACTGCCACCAAGTTAAGACAGAACCTCTGAAATCAAATTCAAGGCAGAAATCTAAAACGTCTCCATCAGCATCTTACATATGGAATATTCTCACAGTCTACAGCTTAAAAAAAACGTGCTGGATAGAAAAAAAAGAGGCTCTTGGAGAGAATCAAAGCAGAAGGAAATGAATGGGGAGTATTTCAAATGCAAAAACTCCTCTTCTTTTTCAAAGGCCAATATCAGCGGGGTGGGGGTGAGGGTGGGGGTTAGTCATCTTTGCCGGTGAAGAATTCCATTCATCCCAACAAGGCCCCTGAAAACACAACTGAAGTGCAAGATTCTGACATCTCTAAAAAAGTGAAATGATAATTGCCTTTAAAGACCAAGGAGGAAAGAGAGAGAGGAGATGAAAGATAAAGAGTGCGTACTAAAGAGAACATTAGGATGTGGAGAGAGATGCTCAAAGCCATGGAGACAAGCCACATAAATAGTCATGAAATGAGAACTTTCTGCCTTGTGTTGAAGTTGAGGAATACTCTGGGAGAGGCCAGCAGGCCAGTCTAAATAATCCTAGACTTAGCGTCCCATTCTGAATCCCATATTAGCTGCCGAGGTTTTAATGTAAATATGCCATTACGCCGTTATCATAGTGATCAGACTGCGTGGCTTACAGGTCAACTCAGCCACTGTTAATGTTGCAGGCAAAAGCTTTTTTTTTCTCTCTCTCTCTTGAAATGTTAATAACTTTCTATTAGTTAATGTAGCGTGACTAAAATTCAAATTAGACATAATTTATTTTAATATCTGTGACTAGCTTGCCTGATCATTTAGCAATGGTCTCCTGCTGAATACAAGATTCTAAATTGGGGTAATTTGCATTAGATGGTTGAGACATGCCTTGTCTCACAGTTGTGCCATTGTGAAGTCAAGGATGGTTCATTTTGCTCCTTGAGGTACAAGTATTCAGAATTGAATAATGCCATCCGTCACATTTAATGCATGTAGCAACATTTGTGGGACAGTGCTTCCTGCTATGCTGTTAAACAAGCGAGTGAGCATTAGTCCAGTTTCAACCAATCCAATCTCACATTGTGGTATATGTTTCAAAAATAAATGTTGGTACAGTATATTTATAAACTGCTGGTTGGTGTTGTGAACTCACAAATGAACTCAACTTGCTTTCCAAACATGCCATGCCTTCTCTGATGTCATAGAATCTATGGTCGACATAAAAAGACAACTAAGAACACAACTTATCTAATTGGCGACGTGCATTTTAGAGGAGCGTTACACCGTGACACATTTTACGACGAGCACCTCTTTGACTTGTTTTTGCAAAGTTGTTGAAACCATGTCGGTGGCACTTTAAACGCAGGCTGTGCTGACAGTGGGTGAGCAGGATAGGAGAAGCCCAGCAGATTGGAAACATCTGGGCGATTGTAGGGAGCACTCCCACATCACACAGAGCTCGCTGAGATTTGACAGTGCCCTCTGAAGTGACAGCTCTGACCTCGGCTAGTGTGCATGCTTGCAGCTGCCAGAGACAGGACTGTGTGGCTAAAACACAGTGGTTGGAGCCAGCCGCTCAAGGCACTGATTGGTACTACAGGCAGCCATGGGCTTGATAGGAACATAGTCGACACGCATCATTTCGACAACAGTAAAAACACAAAACTCTTGTTGAAATGTACTTATTATGAACGTAATAAAAGGAAAACGACTCCTTCAAAAATATTTACGGGGTACAATTAATAAGAACGAGCCATAAGAATGTGGCGTGTATGTGTGTGGTTGTGTGTATGTCCCTCCTTCCGTTGCTTTTAAACCGAATGCAACAGTCACCAAATTAAGCTGCAGCATTGCTGTATTGGCCAATACACAAGCCACAGTATATATACATTCTGTAATGGCCAATTTTAACATCAAATATGATCGGCGGCTGCAGACGTCATGAGTCCTTAGTTACTTCATACATTATCAGGATGCATTACTTACGTTGTCCACCACAACGACCTCCTTCCTAACATACAGCTGTCTCAAATCCAAAGACGAGGGAGCAGCTGCACACGTTTATGTAGAGGCAGACGTTCTGTGAGAAACCTTAACTAAATAATGGGAACCAAACCGTGCCTTTTTAAATTCTACCTGACAACAGCTCCCCTGCAAGCTTAGCCAGACCCACATTGACACGTACTCTGTAACATAACAAGCACACATACCAGTTTTTAATTTTTTAGAAGCACTCTTCTTGACCTAAGAGACAAAAACGTTGCTCTTTAAAAGCTAACTTCCTGGAACTACACATTTTGCCGTGGAGCGGAGAGAAAATGTGACCGTTTTAAAGTACATTTCCTGCAGTTCTACACATTTTGCCGTGGAGCGGAGAGAAAATGTGACCGTTTTAAAGTACATTTCCTGCAGTTCTACTCATTTTGCCGTGGAGCGGAGAGAAAATGTGACCGTTTTAAAGTACATTTCCTGCAGTTCTACTCATTTTGCCGTGGAGCGGAGAGAAAATGTGACCGTTTTAAAGTACATTTCCTGCAGTTCTACTCATTTTGCCGTGGAGCGGAGAGAAAATGTGACCGTTTTAAAGTACATTTCCTGCAGTTCTACACATTTTGCCGTGGAGCGGAGAGAAAATGTGACCGTTTTAAAGTACATTTCCTGCAGTTTTTTGCCGTGGAAAAAATGTGACATTTCCTGCAGTTCTACTCATTTTGCCGTGGAGCGGAGAGAAAATGTGACCGTTTTAAAGTACATTTCCTGCAGTTCTACTCATTTTGCAGCGGAGAGAAAATTTTTTAAAGTACATTTCCTGCAGTTCTACTCATTTTGCTGTGGAGCGGAGAAAAATGTGACCGTTTTAAAGTACATTTCCTGCAGTTCTACACATTTTGCCGTGGAGCGGAGAGAAAATGTGACCGTTTTAAAGTACATTTCCTGCAGTTCTACACATTTTGCCGTGGAGCGGAGAGAAAATGTGACCGTTTTAAAGTACATTTCCTGCAGTTCTACTCATTTTGCAGTGGAGCGGAGAGAAAATGTGACCGTTTTAAAGTACATTTCCTGCAGTTCTACACATTTTGCCGTGGACGGAGAGAAAATGTGACCGTTTTAAAGTACATTTCCTGCAGTTCTACATTTTGCCTGGAGCAGTTTTTAAAGTACATTTCCTGCAGTTCTCATTTTGCCGTGGAGCGGAGAGAAAATGTGACCGTTTTAAAGTACATTTCCTGCAGTTCTACTCATTTTGCCGTGGAGCGGAGAGAAAATGTGACCGTTTTAAAGTACATTTCCTGCAGTTCTACTCATTTTGCCGTGGAGCGGAGAGAAAATGTGACCGTTTTAAAGTACATTTCCTGCAGTTCTACACATTTTGCCGTGGAGCGGAGAGAAAATGTGACCGTTTTAAAGTACATTTCCTGCAGTTCTACACATTTTGCCGTGGAGCGGAGAGAAAATGTGACCGTTTTAAAGTACATTTCCTGCAGTTCTACTCATTTTGCCGTGGAGCGGAGAGAAAATGTGACCGTTTTAAAGTACATTTCCTGCAGTTCTACACATTTTGCCGTGGAGCGGAGAGAAAATGTGACCATTTTAAAGTACATTTCCTGCAGTTCTACACATTTTGCCGTGGCTTATGCCGTGTTCTTATGCTATCTGGGTTAAAAAATTCGAACAAAATCAAATGGGGACCCCATTGCTATGACTTAGGATTCCCTGACTATCCAGTTTTATTTTGGTGGTTGGTAGTTCTCAAAGATGATCTTGTTTAAAAAAGATATAACGTCATATTTGGGTTTTAGTCGTTTAGTCGTGTAAACACTGAAAACGTTTTACCAGCCCGAAAAGTATTTGCGGCCATGACTTAGCAGCGGCGGCCCACCTCTGCTAAATTAAAATAAGGGAAACATTGCATACACAACTTTGCTACATACCTTTCTTTTGAGTAATTGAATGTTGGCATTTAGCCAAAACATAACAACAACACTGTTTTGTTTGGAGTGCTGGCATAGTTTCTAAATGTCTAAATGTCTAAATGTGTTAGGTATTTTTAGAGCTCACATACAGTCTAGTAAAAATCCTACAGCACACCTTTTCCTATTGCTCTGTTTTGCATACATCTCTACACTGAGACATGCTATTATAGAGTTTAGCTCAACATCACTCTATAACCATATGAATATTCATGTTTATGCTAATGAACATTGTTTGATGGGGGAACACTGATTCATATTAGATTCATTAATGTAACGAAAGCAGGAAATGATCAGATAATATGTTTCTGTGTCCTTGATATGCAATCAGGGGTATTAAACAGACTTTAAGGGAAGATAGGTGTGTCTGAGATACATTCATCGGTGGCAGTATATATACGTTTCTTTTTTTAAACAGACTGAGGGAAAGATTTGCTGAGAACATACAATGTTATAGATTAAACAGAACAGAGAGCGAAATGGATTTCATTTGCATCCAACCTCATCTTTGGAGAAGAGCTCAACTGCCGACCATTATTCAAAGATATCTTTTAAACGAGGCCCAAATAGGAGGGTGAAACCAATTTAGTTAACGGCCACCAAAGACGTTTGTCAAATGATCTATATTGAGATTTTGCCTGCATAAGCCTCTTATCACGGCTGCTACAAAACACACATCGTTCTGTTTCACCGCTGAATTTGAGAGATATAGAAACACAATAAATGTGACATTTTAAAGCTCGGCTTACTTGTTAATTACAGAACCATTTTAAATTGAACTTAGGGAACTTAATACGGGCACATTTGGGTTGAGGAATGTGCTTAGCTCTGAGAAGGGAAAAGTATCTTCTCGCCGATGCTTTTCACAAGAGATCGACTAATGGTCTAGAATTCTATGTCATTTTATTTAACTTCCAGGTGGGTTGCTTCTTGGGTGACTTACAACTTTTCTATTTTGTGTGTAGCATGAATATATTATATTATATTTTGATTTTGTATCACGTCTCATTTTGCATTAACTTGAACTTTTAGCCAAAACATGCACTATAGGCTGCTTTGTAAATTAAACAAGCGACAGTGGTGTAATCACATTTGCATCAAGCAGGGGGCAACGAGGACAATAGCGCCCAAGCGGAAGACTTCAATTATATCAAAGAGAAGCAAATTAATGCATCTTCTTTAATTGTCTACTGATAATCCATGACAGCATAGAAAGAATTGCCCAAACCAAAGTAGGGTGCAGCATTACATATGATTCAGTATACAGCATGTATGTCTGTTAAAGTACAGTATGTGTAACATGATTCATTATACTGAACTAGGTATAGTTTATTATATAATGTATATTGTATATAGTGTTTTCAGTATATACACTAAGTGAAACATAGTATACAGTGCTTTCAGAAAGTATTCATACCCCTTGACTTATTTCAGATTTTGATGTGTGACAGCCTGAATTCAAAATGGATTCAATATTTTTAAAATTCTCAACCATCTACACACAATAGCCCAAACGATCTATACATTCCTTTGTATCATACTTCCACAGTTCGCCTTCCTTCATTTACAGTTAAGGTTATCATGCTCTGTTTTTCAGTAATAACCTTCAACTCTGTGACCTCCCAGTGAGATGTGAACGCCCCTCAGAGGTCTCTCGCTGGAGAGAGGCCTATAATTTTTTGGGACACACAAGTCACCACCCCCTCCATTAATGAATGGTGGAGACATCACATCTATTGTACCTTGATTAAGACTTTAATATTAGCAATTATTCCAAAGTCAAATGAAACATAAACAAACAGTCTTTTTACCTTCTTGACAGGCCTGTTTAACAGTCCGAATTCAATTGAATTTCGCCTGATGAGGTGTTACAGTGCGGCGGCAAGCTGGGTCCCACCGATTAATAATCACAAAGGTTGGCCAATGTTAATAATTCCATGGGAATACTTCTAATTGGTACACTTTCTGATAAAAAAAAAAAAACACAATCCCCTTTTAACAGTTACATGAAGTAGTAATCATCAAGTCATATATTTGTTGCGAGGTTAAATTGACAAATGTAGCCCGACCCGAGCCATCTTTCTTGACTACCTGTTAGCAGTTAATATAATATTCATTGACTTTGTACATGCATCAAATAAAGTAGAGTGGTACACAGGCTCTCAAAGACGGATGAGCAGCACACCTCAGTCATAGCAGCCGCATTCATTTAGAACAGAGGGGAGATTTCTGTTGTGGAATGACTGTAGTCGGGGGTTGGTAGCCAGTTTGGGAGAGAGAGAGGACCACCACTAGTCCACCTGACGGTGGTGACGAACGTAGGCACGTGCTGGCAGTTTCCTCTTGAGCCACGGCCGAGAGAGAGGAGAGGAACTCCGAGGAGAGAACAGCCAGTGGATGCATACTGAGATTTACCAATGAAAACACTACGCTTTCAGTGAACTCTTTTTTTGAGCGTTCACAACAACAGCACGCTGCTTGCCGTGTGCTCTTCACAGAGCACGGATAGAGTATAACATAACTTAGGTCTGTTGGAGTAAGAAGGAAGCAAAAGAGCTTCTAAAGTATAGTACATGTCGATAATTTGACTGAAGTTATGGTCGTTTCATTCGACCACTTCTTCCAGTCTTTGTGTTTTGTGATAACGTTGATGTTGGTTACAGTCTGTGCTCTCTATGGTCATGCCGTCTGTCTGTCAGAGCGGAGTGCAGTGAGGCACGGCTGAGCCCAGGGATATAAAGGAGGGCTGGCCTTTTAGATGACTGGGAGATGTGAACACTGGATATTTATGCATTCAAGCTGCCCTCTGCTGTTCACAAACTCAATGACAAGACAAATGGATTCGAACAATGGAGAATTAGGGACCTGTTGTGGTTGTAGCATTTCATGCTAAGTCTGGCACTGCCAATGAAATGCATCTTTCAACTAAAGGATAGAGCACAGTGAACAGTAGAAGATGTGGGTGGATTTCTAAAGACATTTTCAACTTGTTGTACGAGGTGTAAATTATGACAGTTGATCCAAATCATACTTTGTTTTATAAATAACAACACAGGTACATATCGGTGGATAATTAAAATGATAGATTCACACATGCAAAGCTTTTCTGGGTCATGGCAAAATAAAAGTGATGATGTTTCGGTGAGAGTTGAAAAGACACAAAACAGGACATTCAACCATGATAGCCTATTTAATTGAGAAAACATACAAAACATCTCTTCTTAAACAACCAAGACGCTTCTTTACACGTAAAATATACGTGGAGGAAAGTATTTTTCTCTGTTGTAAAAGCATTGCATGCCGGCGTATATCTGTCAAGCACCTCAACGATGATAGGGACCTTAGAATAAAAGGACTGTTCCTTATGTTGCTGATTGTACACCTGTGGATAAGACTTTCAGTTGGTGATGCAAACAGCTCAGCTTCAGGCTAGCTATGTCCGCAGAATACACGTTTCACAGCAGAAACGCAAACTTACTCGATACTGTACTGCACAATAGGTTCCGGGGCTTTAGCACCAGGATATTCAGGACCTAACTTCCTGTTTTTATCATGCATCGTGATGTCTTTAAAAATCGAAACATTAGTTTATTACAAAGTCTAACCTGTCTGAGTCAAGAATACTTAACTTAACAATTTACATTACTTTGAGAACAAAACCCTTTATCTTGGTTGAGGGGATTTTTTATTCTTTAACACACTATCTTTGACCTTATAAAACAATGCAAATGTATTTTTCTACCAGACAATTAGATTATTATTGTGCTGTTTGGAAGGTGCGCGAGCTGAATGATAATAAGGCCCAGGAATGCAATTGGTCCATATGCTAATTATGGCAACATATTTCCCCTTCACATTAACATATCATCTGAATTTAGTACCTGACACAATTGTAGAGATCAACACAGTTGATGTGTCAGCTACATGTATGTGTTGGCTTGGAAAATCTGCTGCACTCAAAGTCAAGTGGATGTTAATGCCCCACAGACCCGTCAGTCCGATTTACCTCACAAAGAGGGAGCACATTTGTGCAATGGCTCCTCTTTACCTCTCTTTAAAAGAGGAAATTGTGGAGTTTAACCTCCAAATATTATCTTTTTCCTTTGCTCTTTATGCAGGGAACGGCCGTACATCCGCCAAGAATTTGGCACAGTCAAGACGCTGATAATCCCAACTTTTTAAGTGCTGATAAGACAACCAATTTAACATAATTATTAACCGGCTAGTAGGAATGGTTAGTATCTTCAGACATTTAATATACATAGGTAGATAGGTCATTTAAATCATCTTAGCATTTTGCTTACGATTACCACACAATAGTTTAACAAAATTCCGCACAGAATGTGGCATTATAAATATAATTGGCTCTCGCAGTCAAAGCTACTGGTACACTTCTAAAATCACACACCATGAATAGGATTGTGTGCTAGGCTGCATTAAAGAGGCAAGGCAGACAAATCCTTTTCTAAAACAAATGCTTTTGACCAACGCTATTATTACCTCAGCACTTAATTACTTTTTTTGGGGGGGGGGGGGCTTTTTGGTTTAATTGCTTCAATAAAAATAATCTATAACACATTTTTTTATTACACTTTCCAAGTGACCTATGTAAAGAGAGTTTTATTATGCAGGCAAAATAATTAGCCTGTCACAGTCCAGTTAGGGGCTATTGTCTAGCTATCCTTTTCATTGCTATTCCTGGCATGACCAACATTCCAAAGTACTTATTTATTGCTCCCATAACTTTCTGAATAGTAATACAATATGTTCAGCACGAGCACATTTGGGCTGTCTAATTTGTCCATTCAGTGTCATGGGGAGGACAAACTCTGGGGAGAATCCTGAACAATACCACTAATATCTTTAAAGAACCTCATTGACAGTCTTTTGCTGTCTTTGCTGCTTGCTGAAATAACACGACACTGCTGGTCCAACATCTCATTCCAAAATCATGGGCCGTTAATATGGAGTTGGTCCACCCTTTACTGCTACTGTATAACAGCCTCCACTCTTCTGGGAAGGCTTTCCACTAGATGTTGGAACATTGCTGCGGAGACTTGCTTCCACTCAGCCACAGGGGCATTGTCATGCTGAAACAGGAACGGGCCTTCCCCAAACTGTTGCCACTAATTTGGAAGCACAGAATCATCTAGAATGTCATTGTATGCTGTGGCTTTAAGATTTTCCTTCACTGGAACTAAGGGGCCTAGCCTGAAACATGAAAAACAGCCCCAGACCGTTATTCCTCCTTCACCAAACTTTACAGTTGGCACTATGCATTCTACTGGCATCCACCAAACCCAGATTAGTCCGTCAGACTGCCAGGTGGTGAAGCGGGATTCATCACTCCAGAGAACACGTTTCCACTGCGCCAAAGTCCAATGGCGGTGAGCTTTACACCACTCCAGACGTCTTTTGGCATTGCGCATGGTGATGTTAGGCTTGTGTGCGGCTGCTTGGCCATGGAAACCCATTTCATAAAGCTCCAGACAAACAGTTCATGTGCTGACATTGCTTACAGAGGCAGTTTGGAACTCAGTAGTGAGTGTTGCAACCGAGAACAGATGATTTTTATGCACTACGCGCTTCAGCACTGGGCGGTCCCATTCTGTGAGCTTGTGTGGCCTACCACTTCGCGGCTGAGCCGTTGTTGCTCCTAGATGTTTCCACTTTACAATAACAATACTTACAGTTGACCGGGGCAGCTCTAGCAGGGCAGACATTTGACTCACTGACTTGTTGGAAAGGTGGCATCCTATGACGGTGCCATGTTGAAAGTCACTGAACTCTTCAGTAAGGGCATTCTACTGCCAATGTTTGTCTATGGAGATTGTATGGCTGTGTGCTCAATTTTATATCAGCAACGGGTATGGCTGAAATAGTCAAATCCACAAATTTGAAGTGGTGTTCACATACTTTTGTGTATATAGTGTATGTTAAGATCTAAATGATAAGTTTGTGTGTGTGTGTGTGTCTGTGTGTGTGCGTGTCATCCCTTAACTGTATTGATTGGAGGGGTTAGTAAATATGTTAAGATATCAGGGGGATCTTTGCCTTATCTGAAATCTCCTTCGAATTGATATTTGCACAAATTTAGCAACCCATTCTCTCCCCCATCTTAACAGGGAATCTCTTTCCCCATCTTACTGGAACGGAAATTGTGATGCAAGAATGTAGGTTTCTGACTGCTCATCATTGGAAAGACAGGGAAATGAAAATGGACATAGTCAAAGCATGTGAGTTACGTGGCCAGATAAATGACGTTGTGCGTTACGTGTATCACTAATATACGTAGCTAGATTCATTGTTAAGAAAATAACGATTTGGCATTCTAAAATGTTAATGCATACCAATTTAACCTTGAGCGGTTCATAATTACTTTTTGTTCCGACTGGTTGATCATGGCATTAGAAAGCACCACATTTACAATACATAACCCTTCTAAGTGATTTCAGGAGCTTGTTTTGTAATTGCAACCATCTGAGGGTAGCATTTTCAAATCTATGACGTCGTTGAATCTCATGAATAAGTACAGTCTTGCTTCGACTTGCTTCCTTGCTTGGATTTAACCCCGTTTAAAATCAACAAACCAACATAGAACATTTACAGTATGTGCAACAGTAGAATACATGTATATTCTTTGCTATAAACTGATCCAGAATCAATTTGAAAACCCTCGAGGAAAACGAGCCTAGTGAACAGGTAGGAGATGTTGTTTGGCTGCTCTGCTACTGGTTGAAACAGTACGAGTTGTAAATGTGTTGTACATCTCTAACTGCTATCATTATAGTTGCCTCTCCTCCTCCCTCTCACCATCTGGAATGTTTCAGCACAGACACATCAGTGCTAAACTGGACCATCAGCCAAGTAGAAACAAACATGTTTGATTCGAACAGATGTATCCACGATTTGCCAGAGTTTTCTCTTCGACTCTCACAGGAAGAAACATGGAGTGATTTCAAAGAGCTGAAAGTATCAAAAGGTACTAATAGCCATAGCGGTGGGTTGTGAATATGTGCTCTCCCCTCCCCCACTGGATGACTTGGTGCTGCCTCTTCCTTCGTTTTTTTTTTGGGGGGGGGGGGGGGGGGTGGCCTTGTCAGTCCTCATCATCTCCCAGCAGCCGTGGCCTTCCCTCATCCTCCCCATTGCCTCCCCCAGCTCCTCAGGCTCCACACAGTCTATTCTCACTGCAGCCTCTTACTGGAGCCTTTGAAGACCTGGATCCCTCCAAGGCACGGAGAAATATCTACAACTACATGCAGTCAGAAAATAACATCGGCCTTTTTGTGGACATTGTTTATATGAAGGCATCGAGTCGACAAATCTGGGGGCACGTCATCGTCTGCCGAACTGGTGAAGTAATTACAAAATGATTATAGTTTCATTTGAATGTTACGGCTGAGGCTCAGCATGTGTGCTCCGACAATGCTGCAAACATATCGCTAGTGTTCTATCCACTGAGAAGTGTGTGGATGGCATAAACTTGATAACGCCTGTGAAGAAGGTTTAACCATGTCATACTGAGATGGCACTGGCAGTCGGCCATATTGACTGCAGAACACGCTGAAATATCCTCTGCATTTCCAGGTGCACTTTTGCCTCAGTCAGTATGTTAGAAGCTCAAACCCAAACCCTGTCTTCAGACTCCCTGTGTAGAGGCTGAGTGGGGAGCAGCGGGACGGCCCTGGGACTGGAGCAGGCTGTCTTCATGCTGGGCTAGAGAAGAGGCGCCCAAAGCATGGACAATTAGAGGGGTCCCCAGTGCCTCTTTGCTCTCTGTGTGCTTGGTGGGCTGCGCTGTGAGGCACTGTGAAGCACTGGGGGGCTGGCTGGGCCCAGCCAGAGGCACTGAGCTAGGGAAGGCCTGCTCTCAATAATCCCCCTGCCCCAAGAGGCTGTCATAGCGCTCTTGCAGCTGGAGGCTACATGGAAATGGACTGAGGGCTTTCTGTGGGTGTTACCTGTTAGAGGAGTTCATCTTCGAGAGACACTATGAAGAATACCATGTTTCAAATACTGTGCCGGGATCTATCAAGTCAAAATTGTATGCTAAAATGTGTGTCAATGAATTCGATCAGATGTTTAATACGATACGGTATATCAAGGCCTCTACAACATATTTTTTCCTCTGTAATTACAAAAGTCATGGATTGCTTAGATTTAAAGTGCCATGTGACATCATGAACAAATCAAAAAAGGAACACATGTAGACAAAGCAGAATATTATGCCCTTCTATGACATTTCCATTTGAGTCACTTAGCAGTAGTGAGCGCTGGTCCCCAGTAGAAATTGAACCTGCAACCCTGGTGTTGCAAGCACCATGCCCCAACTGAGCCACATGGGACTGGCAAGCAGCCGGATAGCTCTTGAAATGAGCAATAAGCTATTTCAAGGCAGTCTTTTTATGCTTTGATTAGGCTAGAATTTCTACTTGAAATTCCCAAGACCCCTGGCATAATCTATTGGCCCAGCACAATATATGTAATATATGTAATATAGTAATATCGTAATCATATGTAATATATGTAATCACCTTGTTGTACAACTTATAGTGAGTTGTCCCGTATGAATATGACCACAGTCAAAACCATTGCCCCTAATTACGGCTACATGCCCAAGAATGTAAGGAGAAACTTAGTATAAATGGAGAAAGGTCTTTCAGTCGGCTGCCACTGGCTGTCTCAGTCCCTTAATGTATTACCACCTGCAACCGCAATCACCGCTGGAAAATGTAAATGACGGTAATTCAGAGGAGACCCAGCACCAAACTGCAGAGAAACATTGGCTGTAATGAAGCTGACCGTCGGCTAGCTCTGATCTGAATGTGATGGGAGAAATTAGGGGTGGAAACAGGTCAGGGATGGAGTTGGAAAAGGGCAGCGCAGCAAATGAAACACAGAAAGGAGGAAGTCTGCTGCCGACTGTTGACGGGGCTGTTGTTTACTTCTAAGAGGGCTACAAGGCCTGTTCCCACAGCAGGGGGAGAGGTAGAGGTAGGATTGGCTCTGACTGTTCACTTCTCCAACCTAAGGTTTCTGTTTTCTTTACTTCCAACCTCAAACCAATGAGTGAAAGTAACAACCTATTTTGACAATGTTTTTCCCTATCCCTATACACAGCGCCAGCCATAGCCTTTTGGTGGCCCTACGCACGATTTGGTTGGGGAGGCCCCCCGCACCTCACAGGAAAAACCTTTTAGTTGTTCTTCTCTTGACGAAGGATACAACAAAAATATGTTTTAAAGTCATTTTCCTGCAATTCTTCACATTTTGCCAAGGGGCTACAGAAATGTTTGCAGTTTTATAACAAAATTCATGCAATTCAACAAACAAAAAAATCCATGTTGCAGAGATATTATTTTTCTTCAGTTTTACAGTTGACTTCCTGCAATTCTGTCAATTTTTTTCATGGGGCGGAGAGAAATGCTTGCAATTTGAAGCAAATTTTCTGCAATTCTACACATTTTTGGCATGACTTGTGCCATGTCAATGGGGGCCATCTGGAGGTCAGGGCCCCTGGGCACGTGTCTTGCGTGCCCTCCATGCCCGGTCGGTCTTCCGTATTTTTTGGTTGGGAGCCCCCGGCCTGGACCGCCAATGTTGCTTTTTTCTGCCCATTTTTCTGCCCATATCCCACATAGGATCATAAAACATTTATGTTTAACAATCATTTTTATTAAAAAGAATTGTGAAACATTTTTCATGCTTGGTCGTGGCCTCCGGCGGGGACCGCCTGTGTCGCTTATGCCTGGGGCCGGCCCTGCCTATATACCACAACGGATCATAAAATCTTCATGTTTTACAATCATTTTCAGTCAAAAGGATTGTGACACATTGTTCATGCTACAATGGCATAACACACTCAACTAATTACAGTAACATTAGATGCATAATGACGATAACAACACACAAAGTCTGAACTTACCACATTTACAATATAATTAGTCTACCTCTATGTTTGCAAACCTTTGTGGTGTTCCACCTTCTTTTTGTAACATCAAGAGACATAAGACAACCAGCACCAGGCCAGAGCCGAAGACTGATGTCTGCTAACTGATCCCTGAGATTGTGATAGACAGCCACTGACCACCACTCAACTGGCCCTGGCTTCTCCACACTGCTGAGCACAGCAGGTAGTGTGAAGGCTTGCTGAGATTCCCCAATAAAATGGACATTACAGGGATAAACAACAGGCAGCCTAGCAGAGGTGAATGTTAGGCACGTAGCATTCTTCCATCACACAATGGAGTAAGGTTCACTGACTCTCTTCTGTTTCACCATTGCAGCATAGACCCACACTGAGGTAGATCTTATTGAGAGAAAAAAAAACAGCTTAAATGACCACCAATTCACTCACGGTGAAGGCTACTCCTTGATCAAAGAGCCTCATATAAGTCGTACCGATGGGTAATACTCTATTGATCAATTGCGCTCGTTTGGTTTTACAAGGCATAAGGTGGAGATTCGAATCGGTATGCCATCGAGTCACTTTGACACAGAAAACCTCTCTCCATCCATCCTCACTGTTGATGAGTCGTGTGTTAAAATGATGCATTTGAAGACATTGGTGTTTGTCTATTCGTCCTTGAAGATGTTAGAGCGTACCTAAAATAGCATTCGGGCGCTTTCAAAAAAAAAACCCAGCTTGTATAATGCAGGTTACATAAAGTGTCATCTTTATCTGGTGAACGTTCCCACGAGTGTTGAAAAGAAAGACTCCAGACCATTTACATGGCTAATTTTCACATCTATTAAAGAGATGAATGCTTTGATACTTTTGCAGTGTTTATCTGCGTTCTCGGGGGATTCATTAAACTGAACACTCCCTTCAAAACATAATCTATTGCTTAATTACACTTCCCAAGTATGAAATCTGAACCCACATATCGGGATAGAAGTTATCACTTTGTTGGTCCCTCATTTGCACAATATTTTAATGAACATGTTGTTAAGATATATTATAATTTGCATGTAAATAAATCTTTTCCTCAAGCACTTATGCCTTTGATTTGGGCAGCTTTTTTTTCGCGAACGACTCTCCCAAGAATACAAATTCAGACTCATTGACTTCTCCGTACATTTCACAGCTTCTAACGCTGAAGCACAATCATTACATTGTGTGAAATTTTAATCAGAGATGTTGTGAAGAAACAACGATCGACTGATGACCATAATTAATGTCCTCTGTCGTAAAGATTACGATGGCGAATTTGGATGTGCAAGTGTTTTAAACAGCAAGGGGAATTAGCTGAATAACATAGCATGACAGGTGGGAGAACGAGCCATTATGGTTTTCTGTCACTTTTAAGTATGTCCTGATTTTCTTTGTTATATACTGTGGGATGCCATTACTTTTCCTTTAATTGAACAACATTTTTGTTAGGCATACCGAACTTCTCATTTGTCATGCATAAATTTCATGCATGGCTCGTTGATACGTGTCACAGTCAAAGTGGATTGCTGAACTGTAGGATGCAACAACGCTGAAATAATGGTGCATATGGCATGTACATAATTACCGTAGGCCAAATACAATAGGCTATATACAATTAATATTGTACAAGTAAAATCAAATCAATCTTTATCAAAAAATAAGTCCTTAATGAGTACATAGTGCATTTCCATTCACATTATAACTACAAACAGAAGTTAAATGTATCCTTACGAAAATGTTATTGTATTACAATAACAAGCTGGAAGCTACAGTTGTTTAAGTGAGAGGGTTGTGTAAGCTGGGATCATTTATTTTATAATGCTCAATAGCTCATTAAAATGCAAATGGTGTATTATACGTTCATATTCCAGCACAGTAAGCCAGCACATTTTATCCAATCATCAACTGTACTCTACTCTCAAAAGAGAGAGGTTGATCCTTAGAGGAGTTTTCGGCTTCGCACACATACTTGATTAACTCACTAATCACAGATGGCAAACTGATGTCTGCTTCAACATAGTTTTAATTTGACTTAGTAAGAGCACATTCCCATTGGTCCAATCAGTCAGTTTAAGTCTTCTTTGAGCCCAGGGAATCTTGAAAATAGGGGCAACATTTTTTTCCTACTAATATTTTTTATAATGTTAACACAACTTGAAGTATATATTTTGATCGACCAAAGTATCAACATGTAAAGAGAGAAAATCTTCATTTTTTCTTCATAAAACGGCACTAACTGGATTTATAGCACCTTCAGAAAGTATTCACACCCCTTGACTTTTTCCACATTTTGTCGTGTTACAGCCTGAATTTAAAATGGATTCAATTGAAATATTATGTCACTGCTCTACACACAATATCACATAATGTCAAATTGGAATTATGTTTTTAGAAATGTTTACAAATATATAAAAAATGAAAAGCTTACGTAAATTCAGGACTAAACATTTGCATAAAAAGTCACATAATAAGTTGCATGGACTCACTCTGTGTGCAATAATAGTGTTTAACGTGGTTTTAAATGATTACCCCATCTCTGTACCCCACACATACAATTATCTGTAAAGTCCCTCAGTCGAGCAGTGAATTTCAAGCACAGATTCAACCCCAAAGACCAGGGAGGTTTCCCTATGGTTCACAAAGAAGGGTACCTATTGGTAGCTGACATTGAATATCCCTTTGAGCATGGTGAAGTTATAAATGTTACACTTTGGATGGTGTATCAATAAACCAGTCACTACAAAGATACAAGTGCCCTTCTTCAATCAGTTGCCGAAGAGGATGGAAACTGCTCAGGGATTTCACCATGAGGCCAATAGTGACTTTAAAACAATTACAGAATTTAATGGCTGTGATAGGAGATAACTGAGGATGTATCAACATCATTGTATTAATTCCACAATACTAACATACAGTGGGGCAAAAAAGTATTTAGTCAGCCACCAACTGTGCAAGTTCTCCAACTTAAAAAGATGAGAGAGGCCTGTAATTTTCATCATAGGTACACTTTGAGAGTCTTTAGGGGCCTTTTGGCAAACTCCAAGTGGGCTGTCATGTGCCTTCTACTGAGTGGCTTCTGTCTGGCCACTCTACCATAAAGGCCTGTTTGGCGGAGTCCTGCAGAGATAGTTGTCCTTCTGGAAGGTTCTCCTATCTCCACAGAGGAACTCTAGAGCTCCGTCAGAGTGACCATCTGGTACTTGGTCACCTCCCTGACCAAGGCCCATCTCCCCCGATTGCTCTAGGAAGAGTCTTGGTGGTTCCAAACTTCTTCCATTTAAGAATGATGGAGGCCACTGTGTTCTTGGGGACCTTCAATGCTGCAGAAATGTTTTGGTACCTTTCCCCAGATCTGTGCCTCGACCCAGTCCTGTCTCAGAGCTCTATGGACAGTTCCTTCGACCTCATGGCTTGGTTTTATATATATATTTGGAACTTATATAGACAGGTGTGTGCCTTTCCAAGTCATGTCCAATCAATTGAATTTACAACAGTTGTAGAAACATGTCAAGGATGATCAATGGGAACAGGTTGCACTTGAGCTCAATTTAGAGTCTCATAGCAAAGGGTCTGAATACTTATGTAAATAAGGTATTTCTGTTTTCTATATTTAATTCATTTTAGATTAAGGCTGTGTGGAAAAGTCAAGGGGTTTGAGTACTTTCTGAAGGCACTTTATAGTGTCCAACAAGTGTTTAAATGCCTTGATTGTGTAATTCTAACATTAGATCATCTCCAAACTTCTTTATGTTTAATTTTATAGCACTACATAATGCACCAGAGCTAAAAACAAAAATCTTGCATTTTTGCATGTTTTCTAGATTCAGAACATAAAACAATGTTTTATAAAACAAACATTGTCCCTTAGGTCAAGCAGAGCAAATCATTCAATAGATTAAGGATGTACTAAAGAACAGTTGACAACAGATACTCAAAACAGATAATACAAACATTTGTACAATTTGAAAATCCTCAACAAAAACACCATTCTATCAGAACTTTCAGCACTCTGACAGTGTTTCACCAATCTGACTTGATGTTTTAAACAAAGTAGCAAGACAGTTGCTTTTTGACTCTCAAACCTACATAAAATAAACATATTTGAACCTAAATAAATGAGGGATATGGAGTTCACATGTTATGTTTTTATTTTTTTATTATAAAAGCTTTTTTTGGAGAGTTTGACGTTTATCTCGTGGTGTTGGTACAGGACCCTGGTCATTGTAGACACTTCATTCCTTTTTGCATTTAAAATCCTTTTCCACTATATCTTGTAAAATGGCATTTCCGGGCATCGAGCAGACATGGAAATAAATAATATAGAAAGAAATGGAAAATTCCAAAAACATATTTTTTCCCTGATAAGATGTCAACAAAAAACATTAGTCTGTGAGCCACAAAATTACCTTTAAAGGTAAGATTTTTATACAATATTGGGAGCTGTACACTTAAGGTATTCTAAGTATTCCATCATGACGGGTAAACTAAATACACAATCTCAATAAAATCACTTTGAGGACATGCATTTATAGCACACTGCAATGTCTACTAACTCTTATCCCTTCTGGACATTGTTTTTTACAGTATTCCAATTCAGGTTGAGATGTTAAGTATGCTTATGCTTAATGGCACCCTATTCACTATATAGTGCACTACTTCTGACCAGAAGCCCTGGTCAAAAGTTGCACACTTTAAAGGAAATAGTGTGCTATTTGGAAAGCATACAGACCCCTTCCTTTTTCCACATCTTGTTACTTTACAGCCTTATTCTAAAATGGATGAAAAAAATGGTTTCCTCATCAATCTACACACAATACTCCAAAATGACAAAGCGAAAACAGGTTTTTAGAAATGTTTGCAAGTAAAAAAATTAAATAAAACAGATATACCTTATTTACATAAGTATCTAAGGAATTGTCCGTATAGCTCCGAGACAGGATTGTGTAGAATATCTGTGGAAGGATACCAAAACATTTTGGCAGTTTAGAACCACAAAGACAATCCTTATGTAAATGTCATATTTTATTTTTTAAATTCCTTTTCTAGATGTTCGAAAAACCTGTTTTTGCTTTGTCATTATAGGGTATTGTGTGTAGATTGATGAGGGGGAAAGACGATTTAATCAATTTTAGAATTAAGCTGTAACGTAACAAAATGTGGAAAAAGTCAAAGGGTCTGAATACTTTCCGAATGCACTGTACAGTGTAACTGCAGAGAGATAGGGCCTGATGGGAGTATGTGGGGCTGGCCTGGCAACGTGCCCAACTGTTACCAGGACATGGGGCTGGCCTGGCAACGTGCCCAACTGTTACCAGGACATGGGGCTGGCCTGGCAACGTGCCCAACTGTTACCAGGACATGGGGCTGGCCTGGCAACGTGCCCAACTGTTACCAGGACATGGGGCTGGCCTGGCAACGTGCCCAACTGTTACCAGGACATGGGGCTGGCCTGGCAACGTGCCCAACTGTTACCAGGACATGCGTTCACCTCTGTCGCAAGAGTTTGTTTCACAAGTCTCCTAATAAATTGGAATGTGGACCTCGGAAAAGAACTTGGCACTGAGATCTACCCTCCCATTGTGGCTCCTACTCAATGCTCAGAGAATACTACAGGTCATTCATGTTGCTTTCATATTTTCCTCAACTAAAAGCAGGAAGGAAATTAAACAAAGTGTATATTATTGTACTGCACTGTGACGGCCCACTAGTGAAAGTAGTGCTCCTTTTTTGTGGTGGGGAGGGGTCTACAGTGCAGTGTGTGTGCATATGGTCGTTTGCTTAAGTGCTTTGCCTGGTGTGTGCCCTATTGTGTTTAGCTGACAAGCAGTGTTAATGAAATCACAGGCGACAGGCCGGTGAATAAAGGGGACCTGTGAGATCCTGTGAAAACACTCCCCATGTGGATGAGCTCTGGAAACTGCACTTATTTCTAACTCACTTCAGACAGCGTTGAGTGGGATCCCGGCGAAGCCACACAATCATTAGTCCTCTTGGAACACTATCGGCTGGAGGATGCAAATTGCTGATTCTTCTCACAATGGCAGACAGCAACAAACATGAGATAAAGGACCCGGCTGGAACAAGAAGACTGATAGGCCATCGCCTCGACAACAAGCGAGTGCATCAGCCTCTGTCTGCATGTTGGCATGTATTCCCAGACAAATTAAGGGCAGCTTGCCTCTCACCGTCTCTGTCTTAGCCTGCCAAAAGCTTCATCACAGCCTGGGTTAAACAGGAATAAAAACACATTAGTGTCATGTTAGGCTGATAAAGAAAGCTGCCTCAATTGCCCGTCCACAATGGTCAACGTTTGTCCGGGGTATTGATTTGTGTTACATAAATCTTGTTCCCTGTCTGCAGTAGTGAATCAGGGATAACCCTGAGGGCTGACAAACATTGTAGAGCCTTGCCTTTCAGCTGGCGTGTGAGCCAACAGCCTCCTTGCATTGCAATAGCCATGTCCCATCTTGTCATTTCTCTGCCTCCATAGCTTTACTAATTGCAGGCAATCCACACACAATGCGACAGGGGCTAAAAGAGAGGAGTTGGTGCCATCAGTTTTGGCACTAGCAAGGACTTTGAGCTCCCGGGGCCAAAAACAATCAACAATGGATGTGAATAAATCAGCAGGAGTCTCTCCTAGTTACAACCTGGATTAATTGGCATCAACGTTTCCAGCATGGCAAGCTCCAGATCCCATTAAAGCTGATGTGAATTTGACTCGGTAAACTTCTGCAATAGCAAGCCATACCTATACCCATGAAAAAGACACTGTAGCACATTAACGTGGCTACTTTTTTTTGGCCATTACTCTGACATGCAAAGTACATTTCACTGTAATTGAATTGTGTCCCGAAATCTTAACAAAACACAACTCTGGGGCGTAGTACCAGCAGCAAAGAGCTTACAGCAGTCCATTAGTAGAGGAGGAGGTGGAACTGTGGCAGGGCTGAGCTGGATCCGAGGTGTGTGGATACTTAGGGACCTCCCTTATGGTCACGTAATGTTTATAATCATTCAGAAAGGACATTAAATGTTAAATTAAATTGTTTAATCTTTTTGCAGTATATGAAATCCATTTGTTTGTGGCTTGGGAGATTACAACGGTCGAAAGTAATGACAATATCTGCAGGTGTCATCATCGTTATTTATCTTTATGACATTCTGTCTGTACTAAATGCCACAGGATTCCTTTGAGGACAATGCTTGATTACATGCAGTGTTTAGATGCTTAAACTGCTGGTTTTGAAATAGCTAACTATAGTTAACGTCCATGTACAGGCGTACCATAAGATATGACTGAGTGACTTGATAACATTCTAAAACAAGCAGATGACGTTCAGTTAATGCTACTGAATGTTATGCATGGCATATAACGACGCTACCATCCTATCATTGAGAATATTGTTCGGACATATTGAGAAAAACAGCATTGTAAAACTGTCCCAAGTGTCTTGAGGTAGATAAGTACTGTTGACATGGAAATGATGGACATTTGAATGCAATGCAGATATTAAAAGGTATTTTCCTGTGTCATATTGGATAAATCTGTCCGTACGGCCATAAATATATGAACAAATCAATTCCATTGCTGCGTGTGTTGTTACAGAGCACACTTGGGCATCTATTATTAGTGCTTTGGAAGCCGTAAAAGATCTTGAATAAAAGTGGTTAACATTAATCAGCTAGCTTGCTGAGGTGTGTGTGTGTATTTATACACTATCGTGCAAAAGTTTGCGGTCACTTAGAATGTGTCCTTGTTTGTGAAAGAAAAGCACATTTTCTTTGTACCTTAAAATAACATCAAACTGATCAGAAATACAGTGTAGACATTGTTAATGTTGTATATGACTATTGTAGCTGGAAATGGCAGATTTGTTTTATGGAATATCTACATAGGTGTACAGAGACCCATTATCAGGAACCATCACTCCTGTGTTCAAATGGCACGTTGTGTTAGCTAATCCAAGTTTATCATTTTAAAAGGCTAATTGATCATTAGAAAACGCTTTTTGCAGTTATGTTAGCACAGCTGAAAACTGTTGTCCTGATTAAAAAAGCAATAGAATTGGCCTTCTTTAGACTAGTTGAGTATCTGGAGCATCAGCATTAGTGGGTTCGATTACAGGCTCCAAGGGGGCAGAAACAAAGACCTTTCTTCTGAAACTCGTCAGTCTTTTCTTGTTTTGAGAAATTAAGGCTATTTCATGCGAGAAATTTCCAAGAAACTGAAGAACTTGTGTGCTGCAGATACTCAGCTAGTCTAAAGAAGGCAAGTTGTCTTGCTTCTTTAATCAGGACAACAGTTTTCAACTATGCTAATATAATTGCAAAAGGGTTTTCTAATGATCAATTAGCCTTTTAAATGATCAACTTGGATTAGCTAACACAACGTGCCATTGGAACACAGAAGTGATGGTTAACAATGTCTACACTGTATTTCTGATCAATTTGATGTTATTGTAATGGGCAAAAAATGTGTTTCTCTTTCAAAAACAAGGACATTTCTAAGTGACCCCACACTTTTGAATGGTAATATATATATATATATATATGCGTGTGTATGCGGTTATGTATGTCTGCATGTGCATGCGTGCCTGTGTGTGTGTGTGTGTGCATGTGACCCCCCCTAGTGGGGTATGGGACCACAAGGTTTAAATAAATGATGGTTATTGTAGTTTTTTACACGTCATTCAGTTCTGGGATTATCCCTCAGATTTTCCTACAAACGTTTATACATGAGACATAGATAGGTGATACGGTCAACATGAAAAATAAAATCTTATGTATTATTACTACATACGAGACTCTACATCACATTAACAAACAGTTCTGTGAGAGAATACAGTACTGAGGGCAATGCTGATATCTCCTCATGAAGAGCAGACTATCATTGGAGTGTGTACAGTATGAGTATATTGCTCTTTTGTTTCCATGAGTGAGAGAGTAAGAGAGAGAAAGGGAGAATTAAAGAGCTAGATAGAAAAATAGGGGGTGGAGGGCCTCTGGAGGCCCCTGGACCAGCATTCACCCTGCTGCCAGGCACGCTACGCACACCAGAGACCTTGTTTACTCAGCAGCCCTGGAGAGGACTGGGCCTGAGATCTTATTTACTCAGAGCCTGGCCAGCCATCAGGTGCTGAGGGGATCTGGCCAGCAGCAAAAGCAAATACCACAGATCAAAACCAACCATGGAGGAAGAGTGGAGCGCACAGCCAAAGTCATGGTCAAGCGCTAATGTTTACTCTTTGGTTTGGAGGGCTTTTGGATGGACTCCATTTTGAAGAGCTCACATCAAATTGACTCAAGCCCTTCCGCTGCTAGCTAGCTACCACCGCTAGCCACTCTTTATTGTTCATCTACCTGCAGTAATGTGGCCCTCTCCTGTCTTTTAAACCTGCCACTGCCACTGGTCTCCGGGATCAGACGTGGTGTCGGGGGAGAGAGATGAAGACGGGAAAAAAAGGCTCAGCTAATGACTAGCTCTTATGCATCAGTGCACTTACTAATGAGCTTCCAGGGAGAGGCTGAAGGAGCTGGAGCGAAGGCTGAGTCGGGATGTGAGAGGCCTGGACCATCACTTCCCCGCTGTGATCCCTGCCTTCCCACTCACAAGGAACCCGGGCTCCCAGCCACTAATGAGTGTTAGAGGGAAAGTCCAAGCCCGCGTCCACCTGCCAGCCTTCAGAGCCCAGCCCGGTGCAAGACAGTGGGGGTCAGACGCATTCCTGAGCTCTTAATAATTTACATCATATTGATTTCCTTACTGTTAGACACTCTCACCTGGATGGGCTCGCTCTTTCACAAAGAAGCACATTCCAACCAGAGAGAGGAATTATAACGATACAAAAGAAACCATGTCTCTCTGCCCAGGTTCCAAGTGAGTTAAATGTAACATTCAATTGAACCGTCTGTGATGTAGTCAGACTACTGTACTCTGTACATGTCAACTACGGGTCATATACAGGTACACAGTTGATGTCATTTTGCTTCTCTAAAGCCCTTACAGCTAAATATTAAATGTACTAATAACAGTGGTTCAATTGGTATGTTTAAAATGTGTCCACAGTAAAGATGTGAGTATGCCTTCTATGTAATGTCAAAACACAGACATCACCTATGTACTCTCATTTGCATGCACCGTCTTCCCACATATTCATTTTTTCACTGAAAATATTTCTTCTTTTTTTGACAGGAAATAAAAAACAGAGAAGTTATTCAACCCCCAAAAAAATCTATCAAAGGTAAGAAAATGCAAAAACGAAACTGAATTATGCAGTTAGCATTCTGTTTAACCTCTCATCAGAAACAGAGATGAGAAAATTAGTATTCTCCCATTGTCAATATGCTGATATGTATGCTCAATCTTTTAAATATTAATCCACTCAGAACATAGACTTTTCCTCGTTCTGATTTATAATTCAAATGATATGAATGTTACATAGGTAATGGTGGCATTTTGCCCCTCAATGGTGCCACTTACTTTACAATATTATCAGAGTCAGGCTTCTGAATAACTCTCTCCATCTTCCTGCTAACTACATGGGGGAGAGAGAGAACTTAAACGTTGAGTCTGTCGGCCTCTTGGTTAAAAAAAATACCCAGACAGTGAGCGTCACACAGCCGTTATTGATGTAGTTATTTCCACTAATAACGTGTCTATTTGGCTGTACCCTTCAGTGCCACCCTGTGGTCAGCTGAAACAGCCATAAAGCCATTAGGGCCACAATGTGTTCAGGAGGGATGCTATGCTATGCTAACGTGTTCAGGGGAAATTCTATGATATGCTATGCTCTCCTCTCATCTCCTCTCCTCTCCCTGGCTCAATTACAAGAGCCCATATGGCGGGCTTTTACCCCAGCTCCGCTTGTCTGACTGCAGTGTGGTAATCTGACACTGTCACGCATGGCCAGAGCACCACTGTTTCATATCGCCCGTCACACAGGTATGTCTGCCTGTCCCACAGAGGTCACCATAGGAGCATTGGTCTGCTTGAGAACGGATAATTAACACAGGTTGGGACAAGTACAGTACTACAGTATACCGGTGATCAGTAACGTCTCAAGTTTAGTTCATACACTGAGTCTACAAAACATTAGGAACGCCTTCCTAATATTGAGTTGCACCACCCTTTTGCCCTCCGAACAGCCTCAATTCGTCAGGAGCATGGACTCTACAAGGTGTCGAAAGCATTCCACAGGGATGCTGGACCATATTGACTCCAATGTTTCCCACAGTTGTGTCAAGTTGGCTGGGTGTACTTTGGGTGGTGGACCATTCTTGATACACACAGGAAACTGTTGAGCATTAAAAAAAAACAGCAGCGTTGCAGTTCTTGACACAAAACGGTGCGCCTGTCACCTACTACCATATCCCGTTCAAAGGCACTTAAATGACCCTCTGAATGGCATATATTCAGATGTAGGATCTTAATTTGGGCCAGTTTGCTACAACCAGAAAATAATCCAGCAGCAACAGGAAATATATATATATTTTTTTTGATAAATTTTTCATCAGGGCAAATCAAGTCTGACATTTTAAAGTGGAAATGACAAACTTCAGAAGCATTTTTAAACCTTGACTATACTATACATTTGCATTTCCTGCTGTAGAGGAGAAATGATCAGCAACAAAAGAGTGATCAAACTTAGATCCTATATCTGTACACAATCCATGTCTCAAGGCTTAAAAATCCTTCTTTAACCTGTCTCCTCGCCTTCATCTGCACTGATTGAAGTGGATTTAACAAGTGACATCAATAAGGGATCAATGCTTTCACCTGGTCAGTCCATGTCATGGAAAGAGAAGGTGTCCCCACTGTTTTGTACAATCAGTGTGCAATTTAGTGTTCGAGTTGGGAAGCGACCACACATTTAATGCACATAACAAGGCCCTCCCACAGGTGTTGAATTTTGACAACTAAGTACCTTTTTGCTGGCCATTGATGCTATGAGAAAACGGTCATGTAATTTGCTTTATAAATGACCATTTCAAAACGACTCTAATAATAACATTGTCAATGTTCAATATTTTGGATCAACCATTAATTATACGTCTTCTTTGGAGGGTAATATAAACGGTTCTGCGCTTGAGACACATGTAATGGTCAACCCTGCCCTCTACTGGCAAGACAACTGTTATGTGTCCTACTGGCACAGGTCAAAGAGCAAGTTTATAATGACATTGTGAATATAGGGGTGCAGTTCTAAAACATTGTGTACAAGGAAATAAACATATAGGATGCTGTACTACTGCATTATCCCAAACAGACAAAAGTCTGATGTTTGGTGTAAGAAAGTGAAATCGTTCTCCAGCTGTGGCTGCATCATAAATGCTGACCAAAACACCCTTAACTGATGTGGATGGCGGATGATTGAGTAGAACATGAGACACGTCACCATCAGGAAAAGTGACAACGTGATACTTACTCTAAGTGGATAGCGCTTCAACTCATTCCACTATAAGGTTTCAAAATGTCTTTGACTTTGACGTACCTCGATATTTGATATCGGTCAATGTTTCCGTTGCTGCAATCTATTCAAATGTAAAAGTACGTCGAAGTTCACAATAACGCCGCTATCTACTGTGCCGCTTTATTAAGCATTTACCATATTACAAAACAATCCTTCTCTCAGAAACATAAGCCTGATAAAGTGTGTCTCGAGTGATGTGAAGCATTTAGTAAGGAGTGCAAACATGAACCCATTGTTAAACAATGGGGTTTCCAGACAGCTTTTACCCCCAAGAGCCCAAACCTCCTTCTGCTGAAGTAATGACCTTGCATCTGCTTTCTGCCTCATTGGGTCTCCGTTTTAATTCTGGATGCACAATGTCCTTAGAACAACCTGGTAATTTGCCCAGGCATGACTGTAATTGTTTATGAGGCTGTAAATGGCTTTGCAGCGCCTGACACTAATAGCCAGTGCAAATGGAAATTCATCATGTAGGCTATTTTTCTTACAATTACAATGTGTCCTATTTAAAGTGAACTAGTTCTATTTCCCGTGTAACTACTTTCTACTCACACAGTGGTGATATCGCCTGCCTCCTTCCATTGCGGTTCCTCAGAGCATTTACAGAATGTCTGCCTGTAAGACATTAGACCCGGTGGCCTTTAGCGGTGGGGGAAAGACAGTGTGGTTACAGTGTGAGACCCAGATGGGTTGTGTTCACTTCGCAAGTCAGTGAGTAATCGATAGTGCGAAGGGCGTTGCTTACGCTTCTGCAAAGTCACATTTCCCCAAATAACATTGTTTACAAACCACTTTTCCAGATACCCCATGGCATTGCTCATCATGAAATCAGATGACGTACTTCTTATTCATGATTCTGACAACAGAGGATAAGAGCACCTACACGGTCCACCACTAGTTAGAAATGTTGTCATTCGAAATCTGCACCAAAGCACCTGCAGAAACACATGAGCAACTACGACATGGTCTTGACAGCTTGACGAGGACCTGTGAGAAGAGATTCTGGTATTTTGTTACATACGGACAAGCCACTTTAGAAGAGTTAGTTAAGGACCTAAGGCAGTGGAGAAGGTGTCCACTTGCTGGTGAGTGTGATTGATTGAAGTGTTCTTTGCCGCTGACTAAATTTACCCCAGCTCAATTACTTACTTTTCCATTGCCTTATTGCTTTCTCCAATCAACAATTAGAAGCAAGTTAGTAAACCCATGGCTAAAGTATAAATCTAGGACCCATATGGACTTTAACCTTTCTACAACTGAACTCTGAACTAATCAATCTTATGTATCTTTTTTTTTTTAAGTGGTCAGCTGGTCAATTTCCTAATTTCCAACAAATAATATGTCGATCACAAGAATCTTTGTATTTGGATATACAAGTTATAAAAGTTAAATGTAAAAGTTCAAAGTAAAAGATATACAAGTTATAAAATTGAACGTGTCAAAGCTGCACTACTTGAAACATACATATTGTTATCAATCCACCGCACAACAAAAAATAAACAGATTTATCAGATTCATTGTAAAGCATTTTTGTTGTTGTTGCTAGTGTCTAGAGTTCATTGTCACAGATCAGGAGGTGTGTCTGAGGCTAGATTTGTCCTTTACAAATAGTTTACCTGATTGATTCTTACATTTTGAGAGGAGTAGTCCGTATAATTAATTCAAATTAAGTTTGAATGACTCCTTTAAGGTTAATGGACAATAGACAGGTTTCATGCCCCTTAGAGCCGATGCCCACGCCCCTACCGACATCGAATTAGAGGGGGGTTGCATCCGGGGGGGGGGGGGGTTGCATGGGCTGCGTCTCTCAATCCACCACATCTGCCTACAGTATGTCGGCCTCCTGCAGTGGAAGGTGGTCAAGCTACAGCGGTGTTTGTCAGACCACGAGGCATCCCGAAAAACGTCTGTAGCCGAACGGTTTGGCCTGCAAATGAATACGGTCTACATACCACTCTATGGAAAGAGGAGGCTCTCATGAACACGATGGTGTTCTCTCCATTTGCTCTAGGATGCCCACCAGCCTCACAAGACTCGTCTGAAGGTTGCTAAAAAAAATGCATGTAAGTATATGGAAGTAGTTCACCCCCCAAACATAAGTTAAACATGGGTCAAATAAATCCTGGTCTTTCTTATATCTCTCAGATATAGGACCGACACTTTAAACACTTTAAAACAAACTTCCTTTTGATTTATTTTGTTTATCTGTTTTTCCATGTAAGAATCTGTTATTCAATGTAAGAATCTGCTATTCAATGTAAGAATCTGCTATTCAATGTAAGAATCTGCTATTCAATGTAAGAATATGCTATTCAATGTAAGAATATGCTATTCAATGTAAGAATATGCTATTCAATGTGTTTCTTTTGGCTAATAGCAGCAAAGCCAAATTCATCAAATACGTGTCTTTATTTTTATACCAAAAGGGGTCCTAAAATTCCAAATCAAATAGCTAAATGATCCTTGCTATGACCATCTTCAAACAATTCCATATGTTGACTTGGACTCTTAATGGGAATTAAGCTCGTTTTAGAAAGATATCCGGTGGTGAACCAGTCAGGATTCAGTGCCGGTTCAAGGAATATACTCTGAACAACATCAAATGTCTTATAGAGCTCACATCTCAAAGTTATTTCTGTTCTGTGTCAATTTAGTCTGGATTTTAAATAGTCGCTCTCGTGATGTGAATAAGGTTAATGAACCTGATCTACAGTGAATAATTCTAAGTGTACATGATCATAATTTCCACAAGAGGGCGGCATAAAGCTTTTCATAAATCAATACATTCAACAGTGATAGCCTACAGTCCGTTCTCCAAAAGAGTATGACTTGTTAGTTGAAAAAATAGAACATTTTAACATTTTAGCTTCCTAATCCATTCTAACCTCAGTGTTCAGAAATGCAGAAGACATTGTTATAGATGAAGGTTGTTGAACAAAGCAACCCAAATAAGTACGTTAAGATTAGGCATTATCGAGCAACTAGATACAATTAAACTGAATTGCAAAAAAAACAAGGAATTGCAACACACACTTCCTATCCAGGGAATAAACGTGTACCATACATCATGCTGCCTCATGCTACAGAAACAGGAGATAGGCTCATGCCCTTTTGGGCCATCCTGGCTCGGATACGGCTTACTTAATAACTTACGTTTATCAAGTCACTAGATCTAAATAAACTAAATGAAACAAAAACGAGCATGTATTTACAAAGTATAGGAACATGTAACTTGCTATTCAAAGGGATGAGGAGCACATTGAAGGAGCATGAGGCAACATTCTGTTGAAGCTCATTCTAATCGGTTCTCTAAGGCAAGAGCTATTTTTTTTTTTACAACATGAAGGAAAGTTTAATTACAATTTCATCACTGTGCTGGGAGTGATAGGATATGAGGTAGCTCAAATTAAAACAATAACTGAGTTTCAGATGAGCTGTTCCAAACAAATTACGTCTGGGAAGGGGCTGTGTAGATTTAATAAACTGATCTTTTGCCTGGTTTTGGAATATTTGTCATTCATTAATTCCGCAGCTCATTTTCATGTAATAAAAGGTAACTAGTGAATTAGATTGCATCAAATGAGAGGTCCTCATTATTCCTGGAAAACCTTGAATGACGCATCTTGAATTTCCAATCTGTATGGATGACCTTTCCGTAACTGATGCCATACTGAGGTCTGATATGTCATGGGACAATTTACAGTAGTGGAAAACTGGAAGTGAATCCAGGTTTCAAGGGAACTCTTGATTAAAGACGCTTACACCCCCCCCCCCCCCCCTCCCTATATACAGTTGAAGTCAGAAGTTTACATACACTTAGGTTGGAGTCATTAAAACTCGTTTTTCAACCACCCCACTTCTTGTGAACAAACTATAGTTTTGGCAAATCGGTTAGGACATCTACTTTGTGCATGACACAAGTCTTTTTTCCAACAATTGTTTACAGACAGATTATTTCACTTATAATTCACTGTATCACAATTCCAGTGGGTCAGAAGTTTACATACACTAAGTTGACTGTGTATTTAAACAGCTTGGAAAATTCCAGAAAATGATGAACTTGGTACCTTCAGGCATTTGGAAATTGCTCCCAAGGATGAACCAGACTTGAGGAGGTCAACCATTTTTTTCTGAGGTCTTGGCTGATTTCTTTTGATTTTCCCATGATATCAAGCAAAGAGGCACTGAGTTTGAAGGTAGGCCTTTAAATACATCCACAGGTACACAAATCAAATCAAATCAAATGTATTTATATAGCCCTTTGTACGTCAGCTGATATCTCAAAGTGCTGTACAGAAACCCAGCCTAAAACAAGCCTACACCTCCAATTGACTCAAATGATGTCAATTAGCCTATCAGAAGCTTCTAAAGCCATGACATAATTTTCTGGAATTTTCCAAGCTGTTTACAAACGCCTGAAGGTACCCCGTTCATCTGTGCAAACAATAGTACGCAAGTATAAACACCATGGGACCCCACAGCCGTCATTCCGTTCAGGAAAGAGACGTGTTCTGTCTCCTAGAGATGAACGTACTTTGGTGTGAAAACTGCAAATCAATCCCAGAAAAACAGCAAAGGACCTTGTGAAGATGCTGGAGGAAACAGGTACAAAAGTATCTATATCCACAGTAAAAACGAGTCCTACATCGACATAACCTGAAAGGCCGCTCAGCAAGGAAGAAGCCACTGCTCCAAAACCGCCATCAAAAAGCCAGACTACGGTTTGCAACTGCACATGGGGAAAAATGTCGTACTTTTTGGAGAAATGTCTTCTGCTCTGATGAAACAAAAATAGAGCTGTTTGCCCATAATGACCATCGTTATGTTTGGAGGAAAAAGGGGGAGGCCTGCAAACCGAAGAACACCATCCCAACCGTGAAGCGGGGTGGCAACATCATATTGTGGGGGTGCTTTGCTGCAGGAGGGACTGGTGCACTTCACAAAATAGATGGCATCATGAGAAAGAAAAATGATGTGGATATATTGAAGCAACATCTCAAGACATCAGTCAGGAAGTTAAAGCTTGGTCGCAATGGGTCTTCCAAATGAACAATGATCCCAAGCATACTTCCAAAGTTGTGGCAAAATGGCTTAAGGACAACAAAGTCAAGGTATTGGAGTGGCCATCACAAAGCCCTGACCTCAATCCTATAGAAAATATGTGGGCAGAACTGAAAAGGCGTGTGCGAGCAAGGAGGCCTAGAAACCTGACTCAGTTACACCAGCTCTGTCAGGAGGAATGGGCCAAAATTCACCCACGTTATTGTGGGAAGCTTCTTGGAAGGCTACCCGAAATGTTTGACTCAAATTAAATAATTTAAAGGCAATGCTACCAAATACTAATTGAGTGTATGGAAACTTCTGACCCACTGGGAATGTGATGAAGAAATTAAAGCTGAAATAAATCATTCTCTCTGCTATTATTGTGACCTTTCACATTCTTAAACAAAGTGGTGATCCTAACTGACCTAAGACAGGGAATTTGTACTAGGATTAAATGTCAGGAATTGTGAAAAACTGAGTTTAAATGTATTTGGCTAAGGTGTATGTAAACGTCTGACTTAAACTGTAAGTCGTTTCTCCTTAACATATTCTACTCAAGTGCAAGATAATGTCAGTATAACGACAGGTTTCACATAATATATTTTGGGCTGAATGTGAATGTGGAAATATAGCCTTAGGAAAGAGTCTGAAGGAAATGTGGCTGCTTATTTGAAGTGTAGCATAATTTGAGAGTGTAGATTTAGGTGTGGAGAAGGGGTTTTCTGTTGGCAGTCCTCCAGAGGACCTTTGCTGTGCAGACAGACTACCCACAAAGAGAGTCTCTGGTGTGGGATGTGCCAAGCAGGCAGAGCTGAAAGAGAGGTGCTTGTCTGTGCCTGCAGAATTCAATGTAATGCACTTCCATGTGGTAAAGACACAAAGAGAGAGCTCTACGATGTAAGGGGATACGCTTTTGCCAGGTTGTTGCTTTCTATTGTAAGAAACTGCATTAGCAAGCTACATTTGAATGCTGCCAGCAGCTGAGTTAACAAACCGTCCATATGACTAGAAAATGTTTCACATTACAGTGGTTTTGTACTGATTCTAAGCCATCAAGATAAAAATGTGAAGCTTGCCGATGGGAAGCTGGCCGGTGGGTTATGAAGAGATCACAGCCTTAGAACTATGGGAAGTCAATTTACATGAAGAAAAAGCAGGCGGGATCCATTGGGGCACAGCAGTTTCCATGGAAACGTCTAATCAAGCAGACCAATGGATCTGGCAGCAATGAGGAAATCACTCCATTGAGACCTGCCAGCAGTTTGACAACACTAGTAATGAACTGGCTCCTTTCTAAACTACCCAAGAGGACACTAATAGTTTTGAGCTATTCCATTTCCTGTAACAGCCCTATCAAGAAATCTCCCTAAGAGAAAAAGACAGAAAACTCTATCATCCTCAATGAATATTTCCAGCTGGTTTGATAACGGCTGTTAGGTTTTGTGAATGGCATAATGAAATAATAATCAGAAAGTGTCTGTGTATCAATAAATTACATTATATTCCCCATGGATATGCAAATAATCAATCTGTTTTATCTGCTGTGTTCTAATGCTCCTGCAGATACAGTAAATACATGTCCCTTGACTGTATAGAGCAGATGTGGGCAACATGTGTGCCAGATCCGGCCCAAGAGCCTTTTCAATCTGGGGGGGGATTCATATATATATATATATATATATATATATATATATATATATATTTTTTTAAACACTCCAGGCCACACTTGAACACCTAAAACTAGATAGAAAGTACGTAGAAAATATAAAGGACCTATATGTTTTCAAATAACTTCCTGTTTTCTAGACCACAAATTGCTTTTCACCAAAAAATAGTTCCATTAAAAAAATCTGTGTGGCCCTTCATTTTTAAATTCAAAGTGGCCCTTGAGACAGTTATTGCCCACCCCTGGGGCCTCAGTAATAGAGAGTGGACCATGTCATGCAAATGTACTGTAATTAGTGATGAAATTAGCTGACTCATCAGCTTCCTATATAGAGCCCCACAGTGGAGGTGTCATAATACTTATAAAACCTAGGGGTCAAACAAGGAAATGATTCCAATAATTTTTCCACCATTCATTTTTCCCATTGGGGATTTTAAAAATACTTCAAATACGGGCTGTTTTTCATGTAGGCTTACCCTGGCGTGACGTTCTGATAACCAAAAATCTATTTCGGACACGGTGACTTTTATCAATATATTCAGCTCTATTTACTTCAGCATATTTTCCATATGAAACACTTCCTGCTCCGCCTCTCTTTCTCTCTGATCATGTGCCCTTTTATCTTTTCTTTGTCTGCTGCGTAATGGTTTTGAGGCAATATTTTATTGTGTAAAACAAATCAATTATTTATGATGGAAAATTGGTACTTTGGAAAAGAGCTCAAGGATGATACCTTTAGCATGCCGTTGACAATGGCAGGGCTATGTCCCTGGGTAAACGATCAACACTCAGGTGTTGTTGGAGACTTGGAAAGCCATTTCCATTGGAGAAATAAGGGCACTTATAGCTCAGCTCAGTGGGAAATTATTACAAGACCATTTGGAAATTATGAAAGGTTTTAAAGTGAATTCTCAAACTATATGGTTTTATATCTGTGCCCTGATTATTCGATAGACGCCCAGTAAGCCAGTAATGCTGACTCCAATGTGATGTCCTACTTAGGTACAGTGGGGTCCATAATTATTGGCACGCTTGATAAAGATGAGCAAGAAATACTGTATGAAATAAATAATACAAATATGCTATGTTGTATGCTAAATTTGGAAATTATATTATTTTCAACTAATACAATTGCTCAGAGAAATAAATATTGTTTAACAAGTAATATATAAAAAATGTAAAAAGACATGGGTCAAAATGATTGGCAACCCTATTTTCAATACTCAAGCACCCTCCCCTTGCAAGGATAACGACACTGAGCCTTTTAAGTCCAGAGACTGAGACGGCCATTGCAAAATGTTGATTTTGTGGTCAATTAAGCATTTTTTTGTCGATTTTGATTAGTGCTGGGGGTTATTGTCTTTCTGGAAGATTCACTTGCAGTGTTATCCCCCTAGCAGAGACAACCAGGGTTTTGGCTAAAATGTCCTGGCCCTTGGAAAATTTCATGATGCTGTTGACCCTAACAGGTGCCCCGGGATCAGTGTAAATAAAATAGCCCAATCACACCAAAGATCCACCACCATATTTTGCCATAGGTATGAGGTACTTTTCTGCATATGGTTGTGTTTTTCAACACCAAACCCACTGTTGGTGTGAGTGGCTAAAGAGCTCTATTTTCATCTTATCTGATCATAGCACCAGTTCTAATCCAAGTGCCAATGCCTTTTTATCAAACTCCAGGCGGTGCTATGGTCAGGCGGTGCTATGGTCAAATATTACAAAGATGAATAGTGGGCACCACCAGCCCACTAGTACTGTTACCCAGCATTACATTGAAGATCATAGGAGGAGCTGAGGACGACACATAGATTAGAGATGAGCCTACAGTCTCATCTCAGACAGTAACTGTAACAGTAGACAATGCAAGCGGTTCACCGTGGGGCACTGCCCGATTTGTGGGTGACATCAGGGTGAACGATCAGTCCTTGCCTACAATGTGCTGTGCCTGCCTGTCTACTGCTGTATTCTCACAGGACTAGTGCTGAGTGATTAACCAAATTTGACATTGTTTTATTATTATTTAGCAACTAATTGACCAATGTCGGTTCAATTGCATTAATTCTATTTAGTTTGTTTTTCTTATGAGCTCAACGCACCGTTTCTAGAAAGAAATCATATCACGCATGAGAGGCATCAAATCAATAATGAACTGAGGGACGCTGTAAGGAGTTGTCGTTTTCAATAGGCAAATATTAAACCTAAATTCAGCACAGAAAACGTGACAATTGAAAACAATGTCCAGAACCCAGTGCGCCTATTCTATTCCATTGCACCCGCACATAGACCTCAGGAGCGAGGAATGTGCACGACACAGCAACGAGAGTGAGAGACTCTAAAATAGTGATTGTGTCAGACAGCTGTACAGCATAGCCAGCTGTGGCAACCCAATGATCACTGGCGCTACCCTTTCGCTAGCCAAGAGGAGCACAGAAATAACCCTAGATGGCTGGCTGGCTGCTACAGCCTGAGCAGAGATGAGATGATGACCGTAAGAAATTAAATTGTCAAGTCATCAAAAGAATAATAATCTATACACAACTGAAATATTTTATTTAGGTAAAGTAATGTGAATAAATGATAGTAAGTGATGAGCAGTAATGGGCAGTCATTCTGTGTTGTTGAGACAATGGAATATTTTGTATGTTTTACATTTGAATGTTCTCAATTTGCGGCTTTAGAGTTTAAGTTAAAAGGCTCTAAAATAATTTCAAGGTCATATTTCATCATGCATTTCATGTAAACAAAAGAAGGAAAAAAAATGTAAACCGACCAAAACCGAACCACACCCAAGTGCACTAATTGCTCAGCCCTACACGGGACTCAGCAGCACCTCCCTATAGATAGAGACACTGGAGACACATGGTTCCGCACTGCAAATGAACGGAAAAATATGAGGTAAGGAGAGGTATCGAAGGAAGCTGTGGACTGAGCAGGATAATTGGGAGTTTTTCAACACAGCATCCATTATCATTACGCCTTAGTGATGATCAACTCAACAGAACCTCCTCTAACTCTATTAGGCTGTGACAATCAATGAGCTCATTGTTCTCTTTTTGCAACCAGACAACAGCCTGTCCTTAAAACCCAGTTCACACAGTGTGCAGGCTTTCAAATCACAACTGATAAGTCTACAACTTTGAAAAGATTGCCGACAACCCTAAACCTCAACCTCTAGTAGATTAGACTTGCAGTGGTTCTCAAACATCTCCTTGGGGAACCCCAGCCGTTTCCTGTATTTGATATGTTCTAGAGCTAGCACACCTGATTCATCTAATCATCAAAGCCCAGGTGAGCTACTTCAGAGCACCAACATTGTGAAAGGTCTGGGGCTCTCCGAGGAGAGGATTGACAACCACTGGATTAGTTAAAGCCACATGAAGTGGCCAGAGGTTCAAGTCAGCGTTTGTTGTTCATTCAGTTGTTCCTTTTGTCTCATTCATGGCAGATGGTTTTGACTGCGTGTGGGATGTGGGGTATAAGCGCAGCACTCTATTTTATGTGGTGGATTATTCTCTGAGATGGGACAGTAATAGTTTATATGGACAATGAGTAAGCCCTCTGTTGTGCTGTGTTACCAGGGTGGCCCTAATCAATGGCAATGTGTCTGGGAGAGAGGGAGGGAGGGAGAGAAAAGAGAGAGGTGCGAGAGATAGGCGAGGGGAGCGAGGCAGAGAGAGAGGCAGAGAGAGAGCGAGGGAGAGAGTGCAGGGTTGGGCACTGCAGGGGACAGAGAGATGGAGTCCCTGCCTGCCTCCATGTATGCCTGGCCTACTGTGAGACCTGGATTAGGCACTGTACTGCTGTTTTCAAATTGCTCTAAATTCCCAGAGATTAAGGGGGAAATGAATGAACAGTGACAATCTGTCATGAGGGGAATGCTTAATGTCCAAACAGCCATGCAATATCGAAAAAACATCCTTAAAAAGCAATATGCAGTGTGCAGAGAGTCATGTTTGAAGATCTCTTACTGCTCATTATACCTGGCTAAAAAGTCGGAAATATATTTTCTACAACAAGCATGAACAGTACTGGGTATGTTAACTGTTTTATAAGGAGGTTTACATTGCTTTGCTCATTTTCAAGGTTTAAAGAGCACCCTTTGGGCTAACGATCAGTGTCCTTAGCTGAATAATGCTGGCAATCTGAATTATATGAAGCTCTCCACTGTTAGTGGGGCTTTTAACGCCAGTCCTTAAGAGATACACCGGTACTTTTGTATACTTTTTAGCCGGTAGTTCTGAAAGTAGCCCTCACAATTGAGTACCATATGAGCAGATATGTGCATTATTGCTCTCTCTCTATCTCTCTCCGCTGTTTATCCATCTGCATGGGGTTTTCCACTGAGCCGGTGGGTCCGCCCTACATGCTATGTGACCCACACTGTGCAGGCCTGAGCCAGCCTTGTTTTTTTCCCCACACGCAACCTCATTTGACTTGAACACAAGATTGCGCCCCCCCCACCCCCCACCCCCCCCATTCTTTAAAAAATAAATAATAAGTTCATGCTTGTGGCCCTCTCACTCAAATCAGCCATAGAGAAAAGTTGATCCAGCTATAACTATGCTACAAATGTGGAAATGATGCAAGTGATACTTGGTGTCAGGCCAAGAAGAGAAAACTAGATTGAGATATCAATGGAGGAGCCGTTCATGAAAGACAAAAGGCAGACAAATAATAGATATCGGATGCTTTTCCGAGATGGCCTCAAGGAAGAGAAACACTAGTGCCTCAACCAGTGTTGGACATCCATAAAAGTCATATTTGGTCAAAAGGTAAGAGACTAAACTTATTGTGTTCAGTGAGAAGCTTATTTTGAGTGTTTGTGTAAAGTGGATTGGGTCGGTGTCGCCATTAGCTAGGCTAGCCAACATTCTGTCTGTCATCATAGCTAGCTAGCGATCATTGTATTTTTTATTTGCATTTAGGATCCCTATTCCAAGGCAGCAGCTACTCTTCCTGGGGTCCAAACAAGATTAAGGCAATTACATCACCCACCCATCACCCACCTACATCATACAACATGTTATTACATCACTACTGTACCACTACATACTGTATCTACAATACAAACTGTAGAATACTGAAATAAAAACAATTACAACATTACAATGTATAGTGCCTTCAGAAAGTATTCATACCCCTTGAATTGTTCCACATTTTGTGGTGGCAGAGCCTGATACACACAATAACCCATGATAACGAAGTAAAAACATGTTTTTGGAAAAATATATACTTAAAAAAAAAAATGAAAACGAAATACAGAAATATCTCATTTACATAAGTCTTCACACCCCCGAGTCAATACTTCGTAGAACCACCATTGTTATTGATTACAGCTCTGAGTCTTCATGACTTTTTAGCCAGGCATACAATGAGCAGTAATAGATCTTCAAACATGACCCTCTGTGCGGTCTCCGCTATGCCGACCGTACTCACTGCACTGACACATGGACTGACTTTTGGGGCAACCACAGCTACAACTCATTTCTCACTTTGACATACGTGTTCAGTCAGCGCAGAAGAAGCATGTTACGCCCGAGGACTGCGCAACTCAACCAACTGGCATTTGAAGAGGAACTTACAAGCAGATTTTGGGGGAGAATGGAATGCAACTCCTTTGAAATGATACAACTAAAACAATCTAGCTGGTTGATTTTATACAAATCTTGCTTTAGTGTGTATTGCGCTGTCCAAGGTGCTGACAAAAGCGAAGCAGGATATCGTGCCATTGAACCTGTCACTTCTTGGCGAAAAGCATTTTTTGAAATTTCATGTCCATTGTGGTAGTGCATGATACCAGCAGAATTCAATATAATTCCAATGCAAGAACGCAAATGACGCGCCTGGGTATAGCTACACATCAGTATGTTTCATCATAGAAATAGATACGTTATAATATGGTTTTCTTGGTAACCTGTTGGTTTTCGTTCCTGTAATGGAAGTGTACGTATTGGAAACATGTTTATAGTAGGCTGGCATTGCTTAATTGATTATGTGGGTCGAATTTGATTCACAGAAGTGTATTGTGCCATATCACAATGTGTTGCTGAACTCATGAGGGAGCGGCGTGATTCTCCATGTTGGAAGCGGGCCTATAGGCCTATTTATTTTGCAAGACAGCTGTGCACGGCTGCATCTCACTGTAGTAGACTGTAGGCTATGTTTTGGTTACCGTATATAGACAGGTGTGTGCCTTTCCAAATCATGTCCAATCAATTGAATGTACCACAGGTGTACTCCAATCAAGTTGTAGAATTTCGAGTCGTATAGCAAAGGGTCTGAATAATCACGTAAATAAGGTATTACTGTTTTTTGAAAAGCTGTTTCTGCTTTGTCATTATGGGGTATTGTGTGTAGATTGATGAGGGGGAAAAAACTATTTAATCCATTTTAGAATATGGCAGTAATGTAGCAAAATGTGGAAAAATTCAATGGGTCTGGATAGTTTCCGAATGCACTGTATATGGCTCTGGCTATAGCTAGCCTAGCTCGACTAACAAACAGCCATGTTTTTTAAAATTTTTTAGGGGGATAGATCAGCTACCAAATTAGCAGATATATTTGGAGTCTATCAAATAAAATTACTTGCATAATTTCTATTCCCCTTTTTAATATATATTTTTTATTATGCCCCTACCCCCCAGTTGTATAAAACACATTAGTTCATAAATCAGTGTTCATAAAAACACGATGCATAGCTTATATACCTTACCTCTTTGGATGACATTTTGAAAATAATAGCAATTGTTTACCCAATCCATGCAATGACTCTGTTAGATAGCTGCAGTCTCGTCAGTCTTGTGCGAACTCATGCATCTAGCTAGCTGGAACTCAAATTGCTAGTGGGCAGGTCCATGTGGGCCAAGCTTGCCGTGCGTCACTAAAATGTGTGTAGATTCCCTATATAGGGAAAATGCCACCGCGCAGCTTCCATAAAACTGTTGCTTTCAAACTAGGGATTTCATGGCTAATTGAGGTAAAACAGTAATTCTGCTCAGAGATGATGCATGTATGAACTACACATGGACACATCCAACCCAAAGGGAGGTTTAAACAATAACGACGAGGTTTAGCCCAATTCGCCAAAGTCCCGGAGAATGTCTTTAATGTCAGACTACTCCAGACTCTGCATAGGGAACAATAGATCAGGGTAACTGCTCCCTTCAATGTAATAGAGGAGGAACTACTGGTACCTACTGGCACGATCTGGTTGCCAATGTTATAAAGCCTCATAACTTCTACTTCTACAGTTCTGCGAGTCTCTGACATCTCCCAGGAGTACAGATACAGTAGTACAAACAGTATATGCATCATGTGCTTTTAATAGCTTTTAGTTAAAGGGATAGCTCACCCAAATTACAACATGATACATTGGTTTCTTTACCCTGTAAGAAGTGTATGGACAAGGTCAGACAGCAATCCATGCTTTGGTTTTTGTTTACCTGGCCAGTCTCCAAATTATAACATTTTATTATTTTTGTCTTAACAAACCAATGTCAATATCCCCTATATAAGCATTTTGTGGTTAGGATTCGGCGCTCTCACCGCCGCGGCCCGGGTTCGATTCCCGGTCAGGGAACTACTCTTTAAGGTTCCCGAGTGGTACAGTGGTCTAAAGCACTGCATCTCAGCAAGAGGCGTCACTACAGTCCCTGGTTCAAATCCAGGCTGTATCACATCTGGCCGTGATTGGGATTCCCATAGCGCACAATTGCAGCCCACAATTGGCCCAGCATCGTCCGGGTTTGGCTGGGGTAGGCCGTCATTGCAAATAAGAATTTGTTCTTAACTGACTTGCCTAGTTAAATACAGGTTCAATGAAAATAGTATATTTCAAAATATTCAATATGCTTGTAATTAGGACACCAGTAACCAGCAGCCATTAGAGAAATCAAACCACTGCTGGTAAGTAGGTGCCCTCACAATGTCATGGTTTGCAATCAAAGTGAGCGCCAGCCATCATAGTTCCAGCTGTGCCAGCTAGTTCTATTTCCAGTCTTTCACACCCAGGATGCTGGCTGCTGAGAGATGAGGGACCAGATTGGAGCATCTGTAATGTCCATACCCAAGGGCACTAAGGGCTCGTTGGGGGACTATTTGCCTTGTGTGGAACACTCAAACGAGGTCAGTAGATATATCCCCTCACCCACCCGAAGCTTCTCCTCTGCCATAAACACTCAGCATATTTTATCACATAAATCAAACACACTCATGTGACTATGATGCATTAGTCAAGTCTTGCACTCTTCCTAGCTCAGATCCATTTCCACATAAGAAATTCAGCTTTAATTGTACTGTATGGATGAAATGAAAAAGCATGCCAAGATTTTACCCATAACCCATAACTTGATTTTGGGTGAATGATGACCGCCCTGGTACATATCTGCAAGGTCCCAGTGTAACTGGTATAACTGTAGAATGAGTAACGAGGGAGGCCTGCTGATTCCCTTAATGCAACTGTGATTGAATAAAAGCCCACAGATAAAGCTCTGAGGCCAGAGGAAGGCTGTGTTTTCCTGTAAGCCACACCAACAGCACGGCTAATACACAGTGGCACCACCACGCCTTGCCGAGATCACGACACACCAGCTGAGGGCTAAAATACACTCACATTCACTCTGGGTCTATAAATACATTACATGACCAAAATTATGCGGACACCTGCTCGTTTGAACATCTCATTCCAAATCATGGGCATTAATATGGAGTGGGCCTCCCCCCTTTTCGATATAACAGCCTCCACTCTTTTGGGAAGGCTTTAGATGTTGGAACATTCCTGCGGGGCCTTGCTTCCATTCAGCTACAAGAGCAGTGATGTCGGACACTGATGTTGGGCGATTAGGCCTGGTTCACTGTCGGCATTCCAATTCATCCTAAAGGTGTTCGATGGGGTGAGGTTAGGCCTTTGTGCAGGCCAGTCAAGTTCTTCCATGCCGATCTCGACAAACCATTTCTGTATGGACCTCACATTGTGCACGTGGGCATTGTCATGCTGAAACAGGAAAGACCCTTTCCCAAACTGTTGCCACAAAGTCGGAAGCACAGAATCGTCTAGAATGTCATTGTATGCTGTAGCGTTAAGATTTCCATTCACTGGAACTAAGGGGCCTAGCCCGAACAATGAAAAACAATTAATTAAAAAAAAAATCTTCCTCCACCAAACTTTACATTTGGCACTATGCATTGGGGCAGGTAGCATTCTCCTGGCATCCACCAAACCCAGATTAATCCATTGGACAGGTGAAGCGTGATTCACCACCGTAGAGAACGCACTTCCACTGCTCCAGAGTCCAATGGTGGCAAGCTTTACACCAATCCAGCCAACACTTGGGATTGCGCATAGTGATCTTAGGCTTGTGTGCTTCTGCTTGGCCATGGAAACCCATTTCATGATGCTCCCAATAAACATTTATTGTGATGTCTTTGTTTGGAAATTGGTATTGAGTGTTGCAACCAAGGACAGACGATTTTTACGCGCTACGCGCTTCAGTACTAGGCGGTCCCGTTCTGTGAGCTTGTGTGACCTACCACTTCGTGGCTGAGCTGTTGTTGTTCCTATACATTTCCACTTCACAATAACAGCACTTACAGTTGACCGGGGCAGCTCTAGAAGGACAGAAATTTTAATTAACTGACTTGTTGGAAAGGTGGCATCTATGACGGTGCCATGTTGAAAGCCACTGAGTTCTTCAGTAAGGCCATTCTACTGCCAATGTTTGTCTATGGAGATTGCATGGCTACAGTTGAAGTCAAAAGTTTACATACACCTAAGTTGAAGTCATTAAAACTCGTTTTTCAACCACTCCACATATTTCTTGTTAACAAACTATAGTTTTGCAAGTCGGTCTGGACATCTACTTTGTGCATGACACCAGTCATTTTTCCAACAATTGTTTACAGACAGATTATTTCACTTATAATTCATTGTATCACAATTCCAGTGGGTCAGAAGTTTACATACACTAGGTTGACTGTGCCTTCAAACAGCTTGGAAAATTCCAGGAAATGATGTCATGGCTTTAGAAGTTTCTGATATGCTAATTGGCATAATTTGAGTCAATTGGAGGTGTACCTGTGGATGTATTTCAAGGCCTATCTTCAAACTCAGTGCCTCTTTGCTTGACATCATGGGAAAATCAAAAGAAATCAGCCAAGACCTCAGAAAAAATTGTAGACCTCCACAAGTCTGGTTCATCCTTATTAGCAATTTCCAAACGCCTGAAGGCACCACGTTCATCTGTACAAACAATAGTAAGTATAAACACCATGGGACCACGGAGCCGTCAGACCGCTCAGGAAGGAGACGTATTCTGTCTCCTAGAGATGAATGTACTTTGGTGTGAAAACTGCGAATCAATCCCAGAAAAACAGCAAAGGACCTTGTGAAGATGCTGGAGGAAACAGGTAAAAAATATCTATAACCACAGTAAAACGAGTCTTATATCGGCATAACCTGAAAGGCCGCTCAGCAAGGAAGAAGCCACTGCTCCAAATCCGCCATAAAAAAAGCCAGACTACCGTTTGCAACTGCACATGGGGACAAAGATTGTACTTTTTGGAGAAATGTCCTCTGGTCTGATGAAACAAAAAATATAACTTGTTGGCCATAATGACTATCGTTATGTTTGGAGGAAAAAGGGGGAGGCCTGCAAACCGAAGAACACCATCATGAACTGGTGCACTTCACAAAATAGATGGCATCATGAGTCAGGAAGTTAAAGCTTGGTCACAAATGGGTCTTCCAAGCATACTTCCAACGTTGTGGCGAAATGGCTTAAGGACAACAAAGTCCAGGTATTGGAGTGGCCATCACAAAGCCCTGACCTCAATCCAATAGAAAATATGTGGGCAGAACTGAAAAAGCGTGTGTGAGCAAGGAGGCCTACAAACCTGACTCCGTTACACCAGCTCTGTCAGTAGGAATGGGCCAAAATTCACCCAACGTATTGTGGGAAGCTTGTGGAAGGCTACCCGAAGTGTTTGACACAAGTTAAACAATTTAAAAGCAATGCTACCAAATACTAATTGAGTGTATGTACACTTCTGACCCACTGGGAATGTGATGAAGAAATAAAAGCTGAAATAAATCATTTTCTCTACAATTATTCTGACATTTCACATTCTTAAAATAAAGTGGTGATCCTAACTGACATAAGACAGGGAATTTTTTACTAGGATTAAATGTCAGGAATTGTGGAAACTGAGTTTAAATGTAATTGCCTAAGGTGTATGTAAACTTCCGACTTCAACTGTAGGCCCTTTTCAAAGAGATTAGTTGGTTGTTAGGGGCAGTCGAAACAAGCAGAACTTCAGAAGTCTTCCCTCTTCCGCCTACTTCCCTCAGGCATCTAATATGATTGTAAACGGAGACACCTACAATATAGACACTGAGGCATGTATCACTATGTAAATTGCAGACCTCCTGCCATTAGGGGCTATTTCAGAGGCCTGTCCAGGAGCCCTGTTGAGTATGATGGCTTTATTGTGTGTTAGGGTTGTTGTAACATCAGCGCATGTGGCCCTGAAACAGATGGCAAAACATTGTGACATATTGATTTTATACACCTGTCAGAAGCAGGTGTGGCTGAAATAGCGAATCCACTCATTTTAAGGGGTGTCCACATACTTTTGCGCATATAGTGTATGTATCGCCAGATGCCAAAATATGGCTAAATTGAGATTAGAGTATATATTTATTCTGTTGTATATTTGCTTGCAGTTCAATGGTGCTGATATAAATATCAGACAGATTAAAATAGCAGTGCTGGAAAAAAAGAATGCTGGAAGACAAAATATTATGTAAGACTTTGTAATAGCTGACAGTGAAATGAGAAGAGAAGCAGACACGTAAGGCACACATGCTAAGGCTCTCTATTATACACATGGTTGTGTTTGTCAGTCATGCCTTCATTCAACCCGTTTTCTTAATGGAACAGATAGGCGATGAGCTCCTATACTGAAATACATGGACAAATGTTGCAGGACAGTATGAAGGGCTTTTCATTCTGCACACATTTGCATATCTTTACGGAGATTATCTGAGCTGTGTATTAGACTGGTATGGGTTTCACATAAATTGGAATGCAACACCTACTGAATCAACTTAAACTATGTTTTGCTACACAACAAGGTAGAACTATACAATCAATTAAAAACTGTCAATAGGCTATATAATCAATGCTAAACAATATTTTATAGGAAATCAAGAGGTCTCAATTGCGCCCATGTGTCCTCGCTGAAACTTCAGCACCATGGACAAGTCCTCGTGCGCTATTACTAGGCTACTGCATACAGTAAGTAGGCTACTCACACTTTGTTACAGAACGCTTTCATGTTATCAGTTTGAAATGATAACGCTCAAGATGTATATTAATGACATAACAAATGCGATGGATAAAGTACATACTTCATTCATCGTGTACTTTGTACTTTATTTGTACTATGAACTCAAAGCTTTTTCATGAATATTCTGTCCATGGATGCTATATTGTACGTAAAAAAATGTAAAACACGTGGCTCCAACTCAAAGATGCAACTCGTTAAGCACGTATTACATGCGCACTGAAGAGGACCTACTGTACAGGTTTTCGAGATTGCTTGACTGATGTATGCTTTCTCAGCACAAAGAATTAACCTTACCCGAGGTGGCAGCGCTGTGTACTAAGCCCCTAGGGGTAACGTCACTCCCCTGGCATATCAGCCCCTGTCCTCTAGTCGTCCACCACATCACCACAGAGAACGTCAAGATCGCATCCATCTTCAACTAGAAATGGTTTACAAACTACATCTGACCCAGGCAATCCTCCCCGATTCCGTGCGTATCGGTAAGGAGTCATTCAAATGCTCCGGTATGCATGCAGGCTAAAGCGTATTCTTGTGAATTTGGGAAAGGTCATTTAAAGTGGAAAGTGCGTCTGCGTCGAGTAGGCTATGATTTGTGACAAAGGAAATATAAAGAAGAGGAAGCTACAACAGTAACTTCAGGTCTCATTGCGAAAGCGCTTTTATACAACACCACGGAATAATCATGCCTGTTCGGAGAGGTCACGTTGCGCCACAAAATACATTTCTTGGAATAATAATACGGAAATTTGAAGGACAGAGTAAGTATACCATCCCAAGTATCATCATTTTAATCTAAAGCGTTATTCTTGGCATTGTGGCAGTCGTGTATATCAGTCTGTTTGGAAATGAAGTTACGTTTTAAAAACAGTTTGAACTTGTCCAATTAAGAATGGGGTTTGTTAATTGAAATCAATTTGTTAGTGACAAATCAGTGTCAATAATGTACTTTGTTGAGCTTTACTATATCGTCATGATCTATTACTATCTATTTACTATCTATTTAGTATCATTAGTGGTGGATGAGTTGAGCCTCCCCCTTTGGGTGTCTAGAAAATAAATATATTAGTCCAATCAATTATTATTATTTTTTTTAATCTCCTATGCGCCTGTATGCTTCAAGTTAATAGTTTTACTCAGGAATCAAGAGTTGTTTCAAAAAGTCTCAAAAATGATTTTAAAATATATATCACCATTGTAATAATACAATCAAGTACAGCAATGTTCAAAAACTCTCAAATTGTAATGTATTACCTCTAGACTGCTGTACATAAAGATTGGTTTGATAGCATTGTGTATCGTTTTTGTTTTCTTACAGATAGGAAATTTGTTATAGCCAATGCCCGTGTACAGAACTGTGCGATCATCTACTGTAATGACGGCTTCTGTGAGATGACCGGCTATTCCAGACCGGATGTCATGCAGAAGCCATGCACCTGTGACTTCCTCCACGGCGAGCACACTGACACACATGCCATCAGCCAGGTGGCCCAGGCTCTGATGGGCTCAGAGGAGCGCAAGGTGGAAATCACATATCACCGCAAAGATGGTGAGTCAGTGAACCAGGCCAGCGACAGACAGGAGAGGTGGTGGTATGCACTAGGTGCGACAGGCTGCCTCTGAGAAACCATAAACTACAGTCCCACCACAAGACAGCCCCCTTAATCATTTCAAATGTGTCCCAAATGGCATACTATTCTCTATGTAGTGCACTACTGTTGTACTTTTAACCAGAGACCTGTGGATTCTAGTGCACCATATAGGAAATAGGCTGCCATTTGGGATGCTGCCTTGTTTTGGTTAGCTGAGCTCTTAAATGTGGTGCTATGCTATTAGAGACACAGTCAGTGAACACAGTAGAGATGAGGTGACCCAGTCTTGACAGGGCACTTGACAACGAGAAGTAATGAGAGCCTTTCTTTCCATCAAGTGTTTGTCTCCATTGACCTGTGTTATAAATGTCGCTATTCGTGTAGATGCTACTTTTCTGATCTTCTGTACAGTGGACTACTGTGCAGTAAACTGTGGCTGTTATGTGAGTATTTCGTCTATGACAAGATAATTATAATTATCCACAAGCCAATTCAAGGGTTGGGTATTTTCTTTCTTGGAAAACAACATTTATAGGAAAGGACAAAAAAATCTATCCATAACAAATTGTGGAAAAACATTTCCGACCCATGTATGATGTGGATCTTCCCTTGCGTTTACTGAAATATGCTATGTCTGGAAAATATTATAGGTAGCTACCATCAATTACAATTCCTGTCTTAATCCATAACTGATATCATCGTTCTGGTTATGAGGCACGATGTCACGAGAGAGTTTCAGGGAATGTTATTATACTCGAAGCGAGGAAGCAAGCTAACCTATGACAATGATCTCTGGCTTGATAAAAAAAAAAAAACATTTGCCCATTGCATAATGGAGGTGTAATCAGTGGCTTGGCAGACAATACCAGAAGTCTGAACATGACATTGTATTAAGACCATGGCATATGAGAGGTATTAAAGTGACATTCAGCATCTAGCAGTATGAACCAGCAGATCATATCAATTTCAGATGTGTTTTATGTATGGCAGGGGTAAAATGGTAGTTTACTTTATCTTAGTCCCTAGTTGTGACCAAGATACACGCAAGCAGAGAGAGAGTGAATCTTGACTCTGACAAGGTTAACAGGGATTGGTCAGCTGCCATGACACAATAGGGAGTAGTTTGTTATTTCTGACAGAGGAATGGAAAGTGCTGTCTCAGTTCCCTCTGGTCTAGCGCACAGTTTGCTTCGACTCACCTTCCAGTCTCCAAGGCTGTTCTAGACTATTTTAATGAGGATACAAATAGCTCATAGCGATTCAATGCACAGTCTTGTTTCACAGTGAAAATAAATCAATGAATGTCTGCAGTATGTGAATGCCATCCCACAAAATCTCTCAACAGTGGAGAGACAGCCAAGCCCAGCCACAATCCTTAAAGATAAATCTATGAGAGTATGAACAAAACAATTAATTTAGTACTCAATGTACCATCATCAGACTGGAACTGTAAACATGTCACAGACCAGTGCTGTTTCCAAATAGTACCCTATATTCCCTACACAGTGCACAAAATGTATGCACTATATTTCCAAAAGTGTGGCATTTGGAATGCACGCCAGCTTCACAGGTGGGCTTTTCTATTTTCCTTTCAATTTGTTTCCTACACAAATTGGATTTAACATTTAACATTTACATTTAAGTCATTTAGCAGACGCTCTTATCCAGAGCGACTTACAAATTGGTGCGTTCACCTTAAGACATCCAGTGGAACAGCCACTTTACAATAGTGCATCTAAATCTTTTAAGGGGGGTGAGAAGGATTACTTTATCCTATCCTAGGTATTCCTGAAAGAGGTGGGGTTTCAGGTGTCTCCGGAAGGTGGTGATTGACTCCGCTGTCCTGGCGTCGTGAGGGAGTTTGTTCCACCATTGGGGGGCCAGAGCAGCGAACAGTTTTGACTGGGCTGCGCGGGAACTGTACTTCCTCAGTGGTAGGGAGGCGAGCAGGCCAGAGGTGGATGAACGCAGTGCCCTTGTTTGGGTGTAGGGCCTGATCAGAGCCTGGAGGTACTGAGGTGCCGTTCCCCTCACAGCTCCGTAGGCAAGCACCATGGTCTTGTAGCGGATGCGAGCTTCAACTGGAAGCCAGTGGAGAGAGCGGAGGAGCGGGGTGACGTGAGAGAACTTGGGAAGGTTGAACACCAGACGGGCTGCGGCGTTCTGGATGAGTTGTAGGGGTTTAATGGCACAGGCAGGGAGCCCAGCCAACAGCGAGTTGCAGTAATCCAGACGGGAGATGACAAGTGCCTGGATTAGGACCTGCGCTGCTTCCTGTGTGAGGCAGGGTCGTACTCTGCGGATGTTGTAGAGCATGAACCTACAAGAACGGGCCACCGCATTTAACTGTCGGTTCAGAGTTTTTCCCACAGAGATCCTATTAAATTACTATTCTATTTCCTAATTCTGTTTTTTCCTGACCACATGAACTGACCTGAAAAAACTCTGGGCCTTACTCATTACCACACAAATACAAGGACAAGGAGCTGCCGTAACTGTACAGTATGTCTATGAGGCATTGTTATTCTGTCATATGTTCCAGGTCCTTGACTCCTCTGGCAAAACAAAACCAAAATACATCTCATTTTTCACTCCAAAAGCAGATGTTGTTTTCCTCTTCTAGCCCTGTTTGACCGTTCTCGTGAGGACCTTGAGTCCTCTTTGGCTTCCATTTCCTTGGGCCACTGTGTTCCACATGGGTGGAGTGCTTTTTTAGCTAAACCCTAGACATGATATGAACTGTTTTCAGTGCAGGCAGCAGTACTGCCGCCCTCTGTGAAGTCGCAGTGAATTAAAATGAAGTTGATGCTCAATGACACATCTACACATGTAATGCCACTAATATCATCTTCAGGCAGAGTGCTTTTTGGCCAGTATAATACCCCCTCCAAGTCATTGTGATGTCGCACCCCTTTTCAGGGTATAGTATATGACGACAGGAAGTCAGGTTGAATTTTGTTTGTGCCTTGGCTCACAGCAGGTAGTCTAGCAGTTGAGTGTTGGGCCAGTAAACAAAAAAATGCTGGTTCCAATCCCCAAGCCGTCTAGGTGAATAAATTCTCGATGTGCCCTTGAGCAGGCACTTAACCCTAATTGCTACTGTAAGTCGCTCTGGATAAGAGCATCTGCTAAATGACTAAAATCTGAATGTCATTTTCTTCTCTTATGTGGTTAACTATACTGTGTACATAATGAAACATTTGCCTTGGCGCTTTGCAGCTCCCTAAACGGACTGGAAATGTACAGGAAGATCCAGATAGTTCCATTTTTTATCTTCCTGAAGCAGCAGTCATCAGCCTAGGCAGATTTCTGCTAATCACGTGAAAATCAGAGCCAGATGCTCCTCTAGTAAGTTGAAAATGTATTTTTTGAATCATGGAGAAAGAGAATTACACAAAATACTCCAGGGGGGCTCTTTGAAAATGTACCACTGTGGAGAGCTGGGTTTTAAAGGCACTTCAGTCGCTGTGCAGTTCTGTATTAACTCAATGTGTCGATCATGGTTAATAAGGAATGGGAGCAGAGTAAAAGCCATAAGACACGTTCAAATGGAATCATTACACTTGCTCTCCCGCCCTCCCTCCAGTGCCTCGAGACGTGACTCTCGATGCTCCTCTGAGGAGTCTAGAGTGAGCCACGGAGCTCATGAATAAACATGTCGAGGATGGCACTGCTGTGAATAGGAGTGAGCAGCTTACAGCGTCAATGCATTATTGCGCTATGGAAGGACACAATCCACAGGCTCCTGTAGATGGGAACGCATCTTGCAAGCGTCATGACATCCTTGAGAGCAATGGCCCTATCGACACAAGTTCATTTCCTATGAATGAAAGCTGATGGACTGTAAAGTGGCTGTGTTTGGCGTCTCCTTGTTTGACCCCATTCTGAGCTATCAGAACCCCTGCAAACCAATGATATTTTTTTGAGTGGGTCATTTTGTAAAAGCTTATCCCATTTCACCTCGTGTAAATTACATTAGACACAAGAGGGGGCGAGACGGTGTTGACAGCATACCAAAATAGTTGAGCATAAGGATGAATAGGCGGTAGGTCCCGGCAGAGGAAATAGAGGATGTGTGTGTCTAATCAATATTAAATCACATGACTCACAACTCGGTGGTGTTAGACCTCAGGTGCTCTCTCCCTCGCTCTTACTCACCCTTACTGTCTAACGGGAAGCACTATCAAATGAATCATAGGCATGCAGAATTGTTAACATAAAACTGTGGATGGGAATAGTCGCGCTTGTAAGCATCTCTTTTGGTTGATCCACTGTCGCGGATCTTGAAATGCACCGTCAAGTGGTTAAGAAAGCCCAGTGACATCGTCATCTGCCACACATCTCCAGCTCTTTGACCTGAAGGAAGCAGAAAAGTTCAGCTGCTTATGTTTGTGCTTAGAAATGAAGGCAGAAGGACAATGAAGACCACAGTGAGGTACACGGCCAAAACCTTCGCCACAGGGCAATTGGATCTATTATCTAGGTGTTGAATAGTAAATGATTGTGAGAGGAGATACATCCACAATCACAATGTCTTCGCTCTCATTGAAGATTCATAATCAATAAGGTAAATGCCTTCCTTTGCGGGGGCTTTGCAAAAACGATCCTATTCCGAGGGGTGTAATAATACTTAGTAACTGAATGAGTGTGAACAAAGGGAAGCTGACACTGAGCAGTGTGGTGGAGTTAAATGGATAATGGGAACAGTCCCAGCTTAGCTAGCCGTGCTGCTGAGGTACGTGTGTGGGTGCCTGATTTCAAAGGAGACTCCCCTTTGAGGAGCTGAAGGGACGTCTCCCCCCCCCCCAGGGGCGGACTGGGACAAGAATTCGCCACCGGCATTTTATCCACATCAGCCCACATCCTGACCCTACACACCCTACTTAGACACTGCTGTCACTGTGCTTCTTTTGGTTTCTGTCTGCCTGTCTGCTTAAGCCTTATACGTTATAAAAGCCAAGCTAACGACTTAGCCTATCGTGCAAATGAGTTCTTGGCATCTGTGTTCCCCTGAATCAACACCTAACCTAAGTGTTAATGACTATTTCAGGGCTCCAGATTAACATTTCCCCTTGGTATCCTTGCTGCCACTAACTTTTACAGTTGGTGGCACCAGCCCATGATTTGGTCAGACTCCACATCCTCCACAACCACATTCGGCTGCTGCAGGAGACCAGGATGGCTGCTGCAGGAGACCAGGATGGCTGCTGCAGGAGACCAGGATGGCTGCTGCAGGAGACCAGGATGGCTGCGGTCAAAAGGAAGCGCATGCATTTTTTATTGATCTTTGCCTCATTGGTTTCTCCCAGTATGTCTCAAAATGCATTGAGTGTTTTCCCCTCGTCAGAGTCAGGCGTTTAGCAGATGGAAGCCAGTCTATCAGAGTAATGATTAAAACATGAAATGAAAACAGATCAGGTTTTAATTTGAGATCAGGTAACAGTAGTGCAGCTTCCTCCAGTCTGTTGTATTAGCATCTCCAGGCAACTACATAAAGACTTCTCTGTGAGAACAAACTAGAAATGGAGATCGAAAATAGAATGTAAAAAAAAAACATAGAATTCATTTTGTGGTAGATTTCTTCAATAAATCAACCTTGGTTTATTCTCCAAAGATATAAATCCTGTTCTAGACCGGCTTGATGTAATTATCATCTGACAAAAAGCTGATCAACACTGAATTGGTGGCAGATGGAGTATTGGACAGCATATCAAGGACAGAATCCTTGCCTAGTCACCCTACATATCCACATATGAATTCCTATCTCTATCTCAAGAGGACATTGTTGAATCCAATCCAATGGTCACCAAATCATCTATTTTAGATTCCAATTAGCTTTTGCCAGCTAATTAGCCATTCCAGCCCACTGGATGACAAATATCAGCTATCTAGCTTCCACAGTATTGGAAGACACTGATGAAAGATTAAAGTAAGCTACGATGACTAGCTTGGAGCAGTCTCACTGAGGCGAGATATGGCCACATGGCCAAGAGACTCCAAAAAAAGGTTAGCACGCCTTCCCTCCCCTCCCCTTACATTTTCCCCTCCTAATTGGCTTTGCGTCAGTGCAGTTGTGTATGGCCTCAGCAACACAGCCATGTAACAACCATGTCACAGTGTATTAGCAAGATGAACCATGGAGAGTGTCACGCATAGCTTACACCATCTAGAACGGTTGTTTCTATGTCTTAATGTTGTGATTCATAACATTTTTGTTTTGAAGATCTGTGTTAAAAATATGTCATATGAGAATGCTTCTCCCTCATTGGACAAGCTACCATGCCAATTTAACCTTTAAGAAGAGTCTGCTGAACAAAATCACAAAACGTGTACGCCTACATCAATTTTGTTTTCATTATAACGTAGCATAAACACCCTATCTAGTGGGAGCACTAAAGATAATTTATTTAAGAGATGGACATGAAGTTCTACATATAACACTGTCCTAATGTCACTCTTCTGGACGCTTTCAGACTTTTCTTGCTCATAAAAATGCTTCTTTACAGAGATGTACTTCAAGGCTGCCTGGACCACTTCCATGAGCAACAGCACTTAAGAAGAGCTCCTCCTTAAATGTCAATTGTTTGTCAAATGATTTTATTGTACGTGAACAGTTTAGTTTTTTGTTGTTGATTGCTGTGTTCTGCACATCACGAGGAAGATGGAAGATGCTTTTCTTTTGTGGAAATAGTTTTGAGAGATTGATCGGCTTGGTTCTTGCAAAGGTCATCTGCTGAATCGTCAGGCAACGCAAGGAAGGAATGGTAACGGGGTGGACTATAAACCCAACAAGGACAACAAGAAGAGTTAGGACATAGACAAACAAACACAAAACCAACACAGGGCAAAAGAGTAAGGATTTCTGAGGGAATTCTGGAGGACATTTCAGGCCTTGATAAGCATTCAGACGAGCAAACAAACAAGCAAAAGAACACTTGAAAATGAGGTGGGAAGATCCTAAACATGGAGAGGGTATCTTCATTTATGTGTAACGTGTTGTTTCATTGAAAAACACAATTAACATCTTTATTTGTATTATTCATACAAGTGCATTGTTTAAAGAGGTCACAAGGGGGATGAAGATTGACTCATTCTCTAAGCATTGTTTCAGAGGCCTTGCCATCACGTGTCCTGAAAATGGGTCATGGACATTCTAATCAATAATGAGGAGAGACAAGGTCAATCACCAATCAGGATATTACTTTTGTTCAAAATGTATTAATATGGAAGGGATAGAGTAATAACGATGGCCGGTTGAACCAACATGGTGACTGTTGGGTTGAGAGCCCCGACACAAAGGATACAAAAGACTTTTATAGAAAAGATACACCCCCTTAGTCCACATGACAAACAACAGATGTGTGGAATTGGTCACAAGATTAGGAATCGCATGAAAGAAATTAATAATTCACAGCAGACAGTATCTGCTGTAAAGCCTGTTCTCATTGTGTGGAAACCACAGTCTGGACCCCAAAACAAGGTTTCTCTCATCATTATCCATACTCGAGTCATCTCCACCCTGGTACCTCCCAGTACACAAACACCAACTCATTCTCTGGAATGCGGGCTCCGAGAGACAACAAGACCATTATCAATCAGTTGCTAGAGTTAAATCTAAGAAGCTCCTCTCAGTTCACACAGACACAATAGAGTTCTAAGAACCCGATTCTGTTTCATAAAACAACCATTTGTTGCATAAAACAACAGTATTATAACATAATCTTGTAATTTCTACAGGAAAATGTTACAAGTGGGTCATGAAAGAAAAAAAAGAGAAAAAAAATGTTTTAAGAGAATCCCCAGAGACTCAGAGGAACTCAGAGGGAAGAAAATAGAAGGAGACCTTCTGTTCACCAGTACACAGATGATCCTAATGCTTGGCACACAGCTCTCCAAAATACCAATAATGAACTTAAAATGTCAGAAAACAGAACAATAAACAACTCTACATTGATTCCACCTCCAAATATAACATTAATATTTATTATAACGGCACTGTGATGTTCAAGGTTCAGAGGCCAGTCGGGAACTGCAGTGTGCAGTGAAGAATGTTGAGGACAACCCGACTCTCAGGATGGAAGTGGGCAGACTTCGAGAGGAACTGTCCGGTACAGTCAACACCAGCTACATGCAGGACCTGCAGAAGGAGCTACATGAGCTGAGGCAGGAATTTCCCAGCCACCACCATCCACTCTACAAAGTCCCACAAAAACCTAGAACCAAGCCAAAAGCTGAATCGGAATCCACCAACCAACCCAACCAACCAATGCACCAACCCAGCTGACCTCCTCCATCCCCATCTCACGGCCTGTAATTACTCCCATCACTCCTGCCGTCCTCCACAGACCTGATGAGAAACCAGACATTACATTAATGATGGACTCCAATGGAGTTAATTAGAGAGAGAGCTTTGGAGCTCTTGACTGTGGTCCAGCTTGGCTCCCCCAGCCATATCATCATTCACACAGGGACCAATGACATGCGTGCCCAACAAGAGAGGGTGGCAACACCCAGGGGACTGATAGAGAGGGCCATCTTCCCCCTTGCGGAGATTGTAATATATCCCCGCTCCAGATGAGAGATTTCCATTCTGCCATCCTCCAGAAGGTAAATGCCAGCCTCTGTCAGGAATGTGTGCTATGGCCCAACGTACACCTGGTCCACCATCCCACCCTCAGCCTAGACTGTCTTTATGACAATGCACACCTGTTCACATCTTTCGCAAGGACGTTAAAGGATTCTGCTCTGGGTGGCCAGTCCACCTCACCCACAGAAGACACAGACCAGCCACCAACTCCCTGAGACAAATCAGACATCCTTTTTTAGACCTGGATCCGGTGATGCCATACAGAATGGAGAACAGCCAGCAACACTGTCCCCCACACCACCCTCCACCTCTTCTCCCCCAGGAGACGCAGTCAAAGAGGCCATATGCAGAGTTAAGAACATTAAGAACATCGCCGGCCACACTGCCCTCCACACCACCCTCTTCAATTCCCCCTACAACCTCCCTCTCATGCTACTAGACCAGGCTTGCCTCGGCACAGCTCTACCAGACCAGGCCCACCTCAATACAGCTCTACCAGACACAGCCCATCACACCAGAGCTCTACCAGACCAGGCTTGCCTCATCACAGCTTTACCACACCCGGCCCACCTCAGTACAGCTCTACCAGAACAGGCCCGCCCAGAACAGCTCAACCAGTCCCGGCCTGCCTCAGCACAAATCTACCAGACCAGGCTGCCTCAGCACAGCTCAACCAGACCAGGCCCGCCTCAGCACAGCTCAACCATACCAGGCCCGCCTCAGCACAGCTCAACCAGAACAGGCCCACCTCAGCACAGCTCAACAAACAGGCCAGCCTCAGCACAGCTCAACAGAACAGGCCAGCCTCAGCACAGCTCAACAGAACAGGCCAGCCTCAGCACAGCTCAACCAGAACAGGCCCGCCTCAGCACAGCTCAACCATACCAGGCCCGCCTCAGCACAGCTCAACCAGACCCAGCTCATGTATCATTCACATCGTCAGCCTACATATACTGAGAGTTTGCCATACTGCGTCCCACCCCCTTCAATTCACCACACAACCTCCCTCCCAGGTTAGTTTTGGTTACTCTCCCTACTCCCATTCTCAGTACAAGCCTGGAACACTCCTATCCCCAATGGCAGCCCCAACCCTGCAACAGGAGCCACACCAAGGTTTCCTGTCCACACCCAGAACAGGGTATTGGCAGCCCCACCGGTCCCCTGCAGCAGCTCCACTCCTTTGGATGGAGCTTCATCCGGGTGGTCTGCTCTGCTCTCCCAGTTCCCACCCCAGCCCCTGCATCCAGCGACTTGAGGGATGTCTGTCAAATGCTCAGTCTGCTCTGCTCTCACGTGGTTGGCCAGGGACCTTGGCAAAGTCTCAGCTCACTGAACAAGTAGCTGCAGATGACCCTATGCCTGTTAGCTCTTATGGGAATGAGCTAAATACCCCCTCTGACTTTAAATATTGTAGGAGGCTTGGCCTAATGCACCTAAATGTGTGAAGTATGATAAAAAGAATGGACACAATTGACATGTGGGTACAGGACTCGTGTCCTGACATCATGGCTCTCTCAGAAACGTGGTTAAATGGTTATATCTCTGATAAAGACATTGAAGTAAATTATTATAATGTATTTAGATGTGACAGGTTACAAAAATAGGGAGGAGGGGCCATATACAGTACCAGTCATAGGTCAGGACATACCTACTCATTCAAGGGTTTTTCTTTATTTGTAATATTTTATACATAGTAAAATAATAGTGAAGACATCAAAACTATGAAATAACACATATGGAATCATGTAACCGGAAGGTTGCAAGTTCATATCCCCGACCTGACAAGGTACAAATCTGTCGTTCTGCCCCTGAACAGGCAGTTAACACACTGTTCCTAGGCTGTCATTGAAAATAAGAATTTGTTCTTAACTGACTTGCCTAGTTAAATAAAGGTAAAAACATATATATATATATATTTTCTATTCTTCACTGTAGCCACTTTTTTGCCTTGATGACAGCTTTGCATATGCTTGGCATTCTCTCAATCAGCTTCACCTGTAATTCTTTTCCAACAGTCTTGAAGGAGTTCCCACATATGCTGAGCACTTTTTTGACTGCTTTTCCTTCACTCTGCGGTCCAACTCATCCAAAACCATCTCAATTGGGTTGAGGTCGGGTGATTGTGGAGGCCAGGTCATCTGTATTCTTGACTGTTTACATACAAAATATTGACTTGTCTGTAAAGAATTACAACATGCACTTGTATGCCGATGATACTGTTGTATATGCTATTGCCCCCACAGTTGACAAGGCTCTATCTGAACTAGTCTGCCTTCATTGTATTGCAGAAAAACTTTATTTACCTGAAATGAGTATTGAACGCAGGTAAAACTAAGCATATGTTGTTCTCTAGAGCGCATTAAAAATAATTCTGATGATTTAATCTTATGTACTTTGGATGGTGTCCATATTGATCGTGTCCCTGCTTCGAAGTATCAGGGCATCTGAATAGATGAAAACTGTTTTTTTTTTAAGTATATTGATGAGTTAGCAGAGAAGCTGAGAATAAAAATGGGCTTCTTCTGTAGAAGTAGATCCTGCCTCTCGCTAAATAGTAGAAAGCAGATTATTCAGTCGACGTTCCTATCAGTCCTAGACTTTGACGACATCATCTATATGAACGTAGCTGCCACTTCATTAAATCCGTTAAATGCAGTTTATCATAGTGCACCCCGCTTTGTTACGGGCGACCAAGTACTCATCACTGCATTCTCTTATCATTCTCTATCAGAAAGATGGTTGGCCCTCTTGGATGTCACATAGGTTGATACATTGTTATTTTTACATTTATAAAGAAAGCTCTTTTGCAAAAGTCAGACTGTACCTAACATCATTACTAAACTTTAGACATTTGAGTTACCACACCCGGTCTCAGGGATGGCTAACTCTGGAAATTCCTTTGTTCTCTAGGTCTCTATCTTTTAGTTTTTTTTGCACCTTCTTTGTGGAACAATCTTCAAAATGTTCTTAAAATGTAATGTTTTGGTGCCTCTATGCCAATTTACAAAGCTGATTGAAGATCTTTTTACTGAAGAATGTGTTTTTATTTATTTTTATGACTTTGACTTTCTGCTTGCATTTTGTATTTTCTGTCACTTATGTAATTCAGGGCTCATCTGTAAAAGAGACCTTGGTCTCAGTATGACTCCCTGGTAAAATAAAGGTCAAATGAATGAATGAAATAAAAGACGAGGAGCACCACCACACAGCGGTAGACCTTTGGCAATAATGGCTCAATTAGCATATATGTTTTGAATTATTGATGGTGGAAATATAATCTAGTTAAAATGCCTATTTAATCTGTTCCATCTGACTGCGCAATCCACTGTCTCATCAGCCCAGCCAGGCACTTTATAAACTTGATCTCCACTATAAAAAGCATCGAGACATTATCTCACATTTCTTTTTGACTAACATTTCGTTTTCAACAGCAGAGATAAAATGGTTATGTAATTCAGATAGTTCTAGCCTCTATCAATTTAGACTTCACTTATTATTGTCAACAAGATGAATATAAAGAAAATGAAGACGTGATATCCCTTCTCAACTTGTCCCTTTGCTGACTATTGGGGAAATTTGAAATGATAAGACTGTCAAATCTTTCAATTACAAAGTACATCCTCTTAATTACACAATTGCTTTGCCCGCTGACCTTATGCATTCATAGTCAGCTTGATAAAAGCTTTTTCCATGATGGATGCATTATCCTGAAAGGCCACGGCATCACTAAGATGTGCATTCCTCTGTGGCCTGGTATCTGACATTCAATAGGACCATGGTAAAGAGCTGGAAATCTCAATTTGACTATCTGTGAGTGTGAAGACAAGGATCATGTTGGGGTGCTGAGAGAGCACCTTAGGCGGTGAGGGCGATCCTAGATCTCGTAGAGTGACACTTGAAGGGAAACTTGAACCCCCCGACTGGAATTGATAATGATAGACATCCAATCACTGGTAGAGACACTAATGTACACTATCAACACTTTGTATTATCCTGGACCTGCCAGTTTCATTGACCCAACCTACCTGTGAATGATCTACAACTCAGAGGTGGTAACTCGGTCATATTCAGTAGTGCACACAATAGCAAAACGTTTCGCAATGGGAAAGGAAAACCACGGTTTCTTATTAGACAAGTTCACTTAGTCCCTCCTTGTTTTTTTAAATTAAATTGTTTTATTTCACCTTTAGGTAGGCCAGTTGAGAACAAGTTCTCATTTACAACTGTGACCTGGCCTAGATAGAGCAAAGCAGTGCGACACAAACAACACTGAGTTACACATGGGATAAACAAACATACAGCCAATAACACAATAGAAAAGTATATATACAGTGTGTGCAAATGTAGTAAGATTAGGGAGGTAAGGCAAATAAAAAGGCCATAGTGGCGAAATAATTAACATTTTGCAATTGAACACTGGAGTGATAGATGTGCAGAAGATGAATGTGCAAGTCGAGATACTGGGGTGCAAAGGAGAAAAAAGTAATAACAACATGGGGATGAAGTATTTGGGTGGGCTATTTACAGATGGGTTATGTACAGGTGCAATGATCGGTAAGCTGCTCTGACAGCTGATGCTTAAAGTTAGTGATGGAGATATAAGACTCCAGCTTAAGTGATTTTTGCAATTCGTTCCAGTCATTGGCAGCAGAGAACCAGAAGGAAAGGTGGCCAAAGGAGGAGTTGGCTTTGGGGGTGAATAGTGAAATATACCTGCTGGAGCGCGTGCTATGGCTGGGTGCTGCTATGGTGACCAGTGAACTGAGATAAGGCGGGGCTTTACCTAGCAAATACTTATAGATGACCTGGAGCCAGTTGTTTTGGCGATGAATATGAAGCGAGGGCCAGCCAACGAGAGCATACAGGTCGCAGTGGTGGGTAGTATATGGGGCTTTGGTGACAAAGTGGATGGCACTGTGATAGACTACATCCAATTTGCTGAGTAGAGTGTTGGAGGCTATTTTGTAAATGACATCGCCGAAGTCAAGGATCGGTAGGATAGTCAGTTTTACGAGGGTGTGTTTGGCAACATGAGTGAAGGAGGCTTTGTTTGCAAAATAGGAAGCTGATTCTAGATTTAGTTTTGGATTGGAGATGCTTAAAATTCTGTCTGAAAGGAGAGTCTGAAAGGAGAGTTTACAGTCTAACCAGACACCTAGGTATTTGTAGTTGTCCACATATTCTATGTCAGAACCGTCCAGAGTAGTGATGCTAGACATGCAGGTGGGTGCAGGCAGCGATCAGTTGAAGAGCATGCATTTAGTTTTGTTTGCATTTAAGCACAGTTGGAGGCCACAGAAGGAGTGTTGTATGGCATTGAAGCTCCTCTGGAAGTTTGTTAACACAGTGTCGAAAGATGGGACAGACGTATACAGAATGGTGTTGTCTGTGTAGAGGTGGATTAGAGAATCACCAGCAGCAAGAGCGAAATCATTCATGTATACAGAGAAAAGAGTCTGCCCGAGAATTGAACCCTGTGGCACCCCCATAGAGACTGCCAGAAGTCCGGATAACAGGCCCTTCGATTTGACACACTGTACTCTATCAGAGAAGTAGTTGGTGAACCAGGCGAGGCAGTCATTTTAGAAACCAATGCTGTTGAGTCTTCCGATAAGAATGCAGTGATTGACAGAGTCAAAAGCCTTTGCCAGGTCGATAAATACGGCTGCACAGTATTGTCTTTTATCGATGGCGGTTATGATATCATTCAGGACTTTAAGCGTGGCTGAGGTGCACCCATGACCAGCTCCGAAACCAGATTGCATAGAGAGAAGGTAAGGTGGGATTTGAAATGGTCAGTGATCTGTTTGTTAACTTGGCTTTCGAAGACTATAGAAAGGCAGGTTAAGATAGATTTAGGGCTGTAACAGTTTGGGTCTGGAGTGTCACCCCCTTTGAAAAGGGAGGAGTGGGCTCTTATTCTCCATTGACTTTACAGTGTTCCAGAACTTTTTGGAGTTTGCACTACAGGATTCAAATTTCTGTTTGAAAAAGCTAGCCTTATCTTTCCTAACTGCCTGTTTATATTTGTTCCGAACTTCCCTGAAAAGTTGCATATCATGGGGGCGAATGAGGTCAATGGAATGAGGTCAATATCGTTCCAGGATACCTGGGCCAGGTCGCTTAGAAAGGCCTGCTCGCTGAAGTGCTTTAGGGAGCGTATGACAGTGATGAGTGGTGGTTGTTTGACCGTGGACCCATTACGGACGCAGGCAATGAGGCAGTGATCGCTGAGATCCTGGTTGAAGACAGCAGAGGTGCATTTAGAGGGCAGGTTGGTCAGGATGATATCTATGAGGGTGCCCGTGTTTACTGATTGAGGGTTGTACCTGGTGGGTTCCATGATAATTTGTGTGAGATTGAGGGCATCTAGCTTAGATTGTAGGACGGCTGTGGTGTTAAGCATATCCCAGTTTAGGTCACCTAAACTGAAGATAAATGGGGGGCAGGATTCAGACACGGCTAGGCCATCAGGGTTGGCAGAGTGTGCTAAAGCAGTGAATAAAACAAACTTAGGGAGGAGGCTTCTGATGTTAAACATGCATGAAACCAAGGTTTTTGTGGTTACAGAAGTCAACAAATTATAGCGCCTAGGGAATAGGAGTGGAGGTTAACCTAGGTGTTGAGTGACGATGAGAGAGGTTTCGTCGCCGGAGGGACAAGTTAAGCCGGGTGAGGTCTCTGCATGTGTGTGGGGTGGGACGAAAGGGGCATGTTGAGCGGGCTCTACAGTGAAGTAAAACAGTAAAAACTAGCCAAGGCAGCAGTAGACAAGGCATATTGACATTAGAGAGAGGCCTAAAGCAATCACAGGTGTTGATCAGGAGAGCTAAGACAGCAACAGAAAAATGGTGGTGAATGGGCAGAGCGGGTCAGTTAGGTACATGAAGGACCTGAGTTTGAGGCTGGGGCCGACAGGTAAACACAATTAGGTACCGTGTTATTGAAACAGTCCAGGGGGCATCAACTGTGTAGCCCAGTGATCATAGGGTCAGAAGAGCAGCAACAGGTGAGTCAGGGTGCTGTTCGGTAGTCACTACTACTCTAGGCAAGCAGGCGACACAGCGTTCTGAAAAGCTAGCGGGCCGGGGCTAGTAGCCGGTTCTTCGGCGACATCGTCACAGAATAGCCTGTTGAGACCACATCGGGCGATCACATTGGCAGTCCAGTCGTGATGGATCGGCAAGGCACTGTGTCGACAGTAAAGGGTCCAGGCCAATTGGCAAAGGAGGTATTGTAGCCCTAGAATTAGCTGGTACATGGGCCTAGCTCAAGGCTAGCTGGTGATTGCTTCGGGACAGAGGCATTAGCTAACAGTAGCCACTCGTTTGCAGCTAGCTAGCTGCGATGATCCGGATTCAGCAGGAATCCGGTGATATGGTAGAGAGAAGCAGTCCGATATGCTCTGGGTTTCAGTCCATTCTCTTCCATTTAGTGCCTAGTGAATACAACCGTGTATACATCACGGTTGACAACTCCATTGTGTCCTCCTCCCAGAGCGCTAAGAACCTTGGCGTGATCCTGGACAACACCCTGTCGTTCTCAACTAACATCAAGGTGGTGGCCCGTTCTTGTAGGTTCATGCTCTACAACATCCGCAGAGTACGACCCTGCCTCACACAGGAAGCAGCGCAGGTCCTAATCCAGGCACTTGTCATCTCCCTGTGAGCTGTGAGGGGAACGGCACCTCAGTACCTCCAGGCTCTGATCAGGCCCTACACCCAAACAAGGGCACTGCGTTCATCCACCTCTGGCCTGCTCGCCTCCCTACCACTGAGGAAGTACAGTTCCCGCGCAGCCCAGTCAAAACTGTTCGCTGCTCTGGCCCCCCAATGGTGGAACAAACTCCCTCACGACGCCAGGACAGCGGAGTCAATCACCACCTTCCGGAGACACCTGAAACCCCACCTCTTTCAGGAATACCTAGGATAGGATAAAGTAATCCTTCTCACCCCCCCCCCCCCCCTTAAAAGATTTAGATGCACTATTGTAAAGTGGCTGTTCCACTGGATGTCTTAAGGTGAACGCACCAATTTGTAAGTCGCTCTGGATAAGAGCGTCTGCTAAATGACTTAAATGTAAATGTAATGTAAATGTATACACCTAATGACACAATTGTTTAGGAATATGTATAGCACTGAATAACACCTCTCAAACCGTAAGCCAAATGTTCCTGTACTTTTAGGGAGATTTACCACCAACCCGAGAGGCACACATACATACTACTCTATATCCTGGCCACTATCCACAATAATTCATGTAGTCTGATTTGATCGGTGTACTGGCAGAGGGAATTAACTGGAGAATTCGCTATTCAATCAACACACCAGAGTCTGTCTGCCTTCCTAATGACTATGAAAAGGTGTGAATAGTTTCCTGTCCGAAAGTAGGAAATGATTGGCCTTATTTACTTTATTTTCCCCCAGTGGAAATAATTATTATCCACCTGACTTTCAGCGGGTGACAGGATGAGGAGGGACCCCCATAATAGCTCACCCTTTTAGCCAGGTATTGTTTTCCCATCTAGTAAATCAATTCCCAAACATATTTCCGCTGAATTTGCCATTCTGGCCCCCTCTTGGGTCCACATGGGTCTCCTCTTTCCTGCAGCATATTCTGTACTCACACACAGTAGCTAGTTTCTTTGCGCAGATTTCAAATGTGACGCAATGTGCAACATTAATGTATGCCAGCTGACAGACACAAGATCCGTGTATACACTGAATAATGTATTGCTGAGAAAGATGAAGATGAATAGGTGTTGTTGTTGTCATGTAATTGCGGGTAATCCTAAATGCTGTTAACTAAAAGCGATGAATGTTTAATACCTGTGAATCTTCCCTTTGGCATCTTCCTTTGTTATGAGAATCTTAAAGCGCTGACAATGAACAGTATGATATCAGAGGAGGTGAGTGAGGTTTATACACCGGATTTTGGTATAACCTGGATAGCAGATAACATATCTGAAGGCTTTACTTATTACCAATTCACCACAATTACAATGATTGTGATATGTGGTTGCCTTACCTACAGTAGCTACCTTAAGCTGAATACCCTGGCCGTCAGATGCTTTGGATAAGTGTCAGCTAAATGTCTTCTTTTTTTTCTCATCCAATAAAAAGATTCATGTAATTCACAGTTTAGGAAATAAAATGTTGTTTCAGAAGGGTTGTTCCATGGGGGGCTGCTGATGCACGGAGGCATCCTATTAAAGCCTGACATATGAAGGCAGTCCAACAAAAGATTGATATATTTAGTTAGACAGACAGCCACTGCTAATGAATGCGACTGGCAGCGTGGTGTGAGATCCAGCTCCGAGACGCCTCCTGTGAACGCGCAATGTGTGTTCTTTGTGAGCCTGGCTGGTAGACAGAGGGAGACAGAGACATTTGCATATGGAAGGATGGGCATTTTTTTTATTGCTTATTATTGCACATCAGGTGTTCTTCCTAGAAGGGCAGTGGATATGTGGCTTGTTTTATGAGGGCAGCGAGACTTTCGGGAGAAATGGAGTCCCACTGAGGAAAGGATTTATTTATGTCTACTGTGAATGACATTGAATGAATCTGAACCTGCTTTTTACACTTAGGTGGTAATGCTGATAGCATTATATTTGTAGTGGAGGATATAGAGTTATGGTCCTAGGAGATTAGGGAGGGTAAATTATGAGTTGAACATAATCTAATGAGTGGATAGATTTAGCAGCCAGATAACTCTGCATCATCAGTGACAGTGGATATCTACCTCTACCACTCCAGTATCCCTGCACATTGTAAATATGGTATTGGATCTGACCCTGTATATAACTTACTTATTTATTTATTGTCTTGTTTGTTTTTGTTCCACTTTATGTTGTTTTTAGGACTGAATTGATATGGATTCCTGTATTGTTGGGTTTCGAGCTTTTGCAAGAAAGGAATTTCAGGTACTTGTGCATGTGAAATACAAACTTGAAACAAGGCTGGATACATTTTTAAACCATGCATATAGGCACCAGGAGACCACCCTCTCAACGTCCTGGCCTTCCATTCTCTAACAACAATGTGAACTTATGAACAAAAACATGTTTTGATAAGGAATGCCTCCTATTCCAATTATATGGCCGTACAAATGAATATAATAGTGTATACTTGTCTATATGGAAGGACCCTTAACATTTCAGTATGTATTTTTGTTTACAATGCCATTCTGATAAGCTTGTTTGGTGTCCTTTGAAGCAAGTAATAACATTTTCCTAACATTGATACCCTACCAAGGCCCCGGGATGCTCCTCCTCACATTGTACTGGCTCTAAATAGATTGGAGGACCCTAAGGAACCAACTCAAAATGTTCCTGTATCATCATTTTTGTTGGTGGTAATTAGGTAGCAGTGCAGCTTTAGCATATGCGTTATAACTAAACACAGTAGAATTCAGTTGAGTTTTGAGGTAACTGGAAGAGCACAGTCAATCTCTCGAAAACAGCTTATGTGGCATCGATATGAGTCGGAAACGTTTATTCTAGTGATATAAATGTACTATAAAGTGTGCATATGAAAATCTTTGTAAAAAAATAAGTATTGTCCAAAATGTTACGGAATGAACAGTACCGTAACAGTTTTTCTTGGGTTGTGTACTGTTGGCAGAGGGAATGTACAAACGCTTGCCACGTGCGAACACACACACATTAAACCCCCCCCCCCCCCGAGACAACTCTCGTTTGGTTTCATTTACATTTACATTTAAGTCATTTAGCAGACGCTCTTATCCAGAGCGACTTACAAATTGGTGCGTTCGCCTTAAGACATCCAGTGGAACAGCCACTTTACAATAGTGCATCTAAATCTTTTAAGGGGGGGGGGTGAGAAGGATTACTTTATCCTATCCTAGGTATTCCTGAAAGAGGTGGTTCAGTCATGGCTGCTGCATTTCTTTAAGACTAAGTGGAAGAACGAGGCCAAATCGTGGAGTTCAGCGCCCCTTTAAAAGGTCTTGATGGTGTTGTCAACCTTTTCCTCCTCTATTATTACAGCATGGCTCAGCTACAGCATGCATGTGAAGCATTCAGACTTGCAAATTATTGTTGTTTTGTTGTAGTGTCTCCAGTAGCGCTGAAATAATTAGCAATCTGTTAACACTCTCTTGACTGATTAAGTTCTGGTAAGGATATTCTGAGCGCTGTTAGCGGTTTGCGTGACATTTCAAAGATTTAAACAATCACAGTCATGCACAAAATATTAGTAACTATCACCTAATGTAATGCTGATTTAGTGCTGAGACTATTAAACTTGAATTAAATGTTGCATTCAATGTTTTGCATATACTACATTGTATTGTAGCCTAACTGATTCAGTTTCCGTAAAACACACATTTACTGGCTTGTGGTCAGTTGTTATTCTTCTCCATTCTGCCTGGAGAAAGTCAACCCCTGTGTCTGAAATGACATCACAGGAGGTTGGTGGCACCTTAATTGGGGATGATGGGCACATGGTAATGGCTGGAGCAGAACAGGTGGAACTCTATCAACATCAAACATACAGTATGGTTTCCATGTGTTTGATGCCATTCTATTCGCTGCATTCTAGCCATTATTACGAGCTGTCCTCCCATCAGCAGCCTCCACTGAATTGCACCCTATTCCCCCGGATTGAACACCTCCCTCTGCAACTGGCTCCTGAACTTCCTGACGGGCCGACCCCAGGTGGTGAGGGTAGGCAACATCACTTCCGTCATGCTGACCCTCAACACGGGAGTCCCACAGGAGTGTGTGCTTAGTCCCCTCTTGTACTCCCTCCCTGTTCAGAGTCCAAATCACTAAGGACTTAAAATGGTCCACATGCGCACAGTCGTGAAGAAGGCGCGACAGCTTCTCTTCCCCCTCAGGGAGTTGAAAAGGTTTGGCATGGGCCCTCAAATCCTCAAAAGGTTCTACAGCTGCACTACTGAGAACTTTTGGCTGCGTCACTGCTTGGTACGGGAACAGTACCACCCTCAATCGCATGGCTCTACGGAGGGAGGTGCTTGCTTCTTCTTCTTATTTCTTAATTTTATGTTTTTGTTCTACCCTACATAATTTTTTTAGTGCTACATTGATATAGCTAAATGCATTGTTGGGTTTGGTGCTTGCAAGAAAGGTATTTCACTGAGACACCACCCTCACATTGGACCAGCTGGTGGACCTGTCCATTCGGCTGGACAACCTGCTGACTACCCGTGGATGTCTGGATCGGGGCCTGTCAGTTCCATCCCCCGGCACCTCCGCTCCGACGCCCATGGAGCTGGGAGGTGCAGCACTTAGGGCGACCGGAGGAGGGGCCATTCCCTGCACCATCTGTGGCCGCAGAGGGCACACTGCTGGTTGGTGCTGGGGGGGGTTCCTCAGGGAGTCAAGGCAGCAGGCAGGGCACTATCGTGTCACCCCAGGTGAGTCGGCACCAGGCTCACCCAGGGCCCCCTGGTCACGAGAGTGCGCAGGGAGGTGAGGTGTGTGGGGGTTTCCATCAGTGCGATTACGGTGGAAAGTCCAGACCAGGTCTCCACCGTGCGCATCCCCTCAGAATATTCCGATTTGGCTCTCGCCTTCTGTAAGAAGAGGGCGACTAAATTACAACCCTATCGACGGGGGGATTGTGCGATAAATCTCCTGGTAAACGTAGCACTTCCCAGGAGTCATGTGTATCCTCTGTCACAGGAGGAGACGGCGGCTATGGAAAGATATGTCTCCGAATCCCTGGGGCAGGGATACATTCAGCCCTCCACTCCAGCTGCCTCCTTGAGTTTATTTTTTGTGAAGAGAAGGATGGGGGTCTGCGCCCGTGTATTGACTATCGAGGGATCAATCAGATCACAGTGAGGTATAGCTACCTGCTGCCTCTCATCGCCAGTGCGATCGAGTCAATGCACGGGGTGCGCTTCTTCACAAAATTGGATCTCAGGAGCGCTGACAACCTGGTGCTGGCGCTTACAACCTGGTGAGAGGGGAAGACAGCATTTAGTACCACCTCAGGGCACTATGAGTACCTCGTCATGCCGTACGGGTTGATGAATGCTCCATCAGTCTTCCAGGCCTTTGTTGATTAGATTTTACAGGACCTGCACGGGCAGGGTGTAGTGGTGTAAATCGACGACATTCTGATATACTCCGCTACACGCGCCGAGCATGTGTCCCTGGTGCGCAGGGTGCTTGGTCGACTGTTGGAGCATGACCTGTACGTCAAGGCTGAGAAATGTCTGTTCTTCCAACAGTCTGTCTCCTTCTTAGGGTACCGCATTTCTACTTCAGGGGTGGAGATGGAGAGTGACCGCATTTCAGCCGTGCGTAATTGGCCGACTCCCACCAAGGAAGTGCAGTGGTTTCTAGGGTTTGCCAACTACTGCCGGAGGTTTATCCGGGGTTTTGATCAGATAGCAGCTCCCATTACCTCACTGCTGAAGGGAGAACCGGTGCAGCTGCAGTGGTCAGCTGAGGCAGATAGGGCTTTTGGTCACCTGAAGGCTCTGTTTATCTCGGCTCCCGTGCTGGCTCATCCGGATTCCTCTTTGGTGTTCATAGTGGAGGTGGACGAGTCCGAGGCTGGCATAGGAGCCGTGCTCTCTCAGCGCTCAGGCACACCACCAAAGCTCCGCCCATGTGCTTTCGTTTCGAAGAAGCTCAGCCCGGCGGAGAAAAACTATGATGTGGGGGACCGAGAGCTGTTGGCTGTTGTCAAGGCTCTGAAGGCGTGGAGACATTGGCTTGAGGGGGCTAAACACCCTTTTCTCATCTGGACTGACCACCGCAATCTGGAGTATATCCGGGTGGCGAGGAGACTGAACCCTCGCCAGGCAAGGTGTGCCATGTTTTTTTACACGTTTTCACTCGGCCCTACAGACCAGGTTCCCAGAACGCTAAGGCAGACGCACTGTCCCGGATTTATGACACAGAGGAGCGGTCCATGGATCACACTCCCATACTTCCAGCCTCTTGCCTGGTGGTGTGGGAGCTGGACGCAGACATTGAGCGGGCATTACGCACAGAGCCCACTCCCCCCCAATGTCCAGCTGGGCCCCTGTACGTTCCGTCTGCTGTCCGCAACCGGTTGATCTATTGGGCCCACACGTCACCCTCCTCTGGTCACCCTGGCATCGGTTGGACGGTGCGTTGCCTTAGTGGGAAGTACTGGTGGTCCACCTTGGCCAAGGACGTGAGGGTTTATGTTTCCTCCTGCTCGGTGTGCGCCCAGTGCAAGGCTCCCAGGCACCTGCCCAGAGGGAAGTTAAAACCCCTACCCGTTCCACAACGGCCGTGGTCGCACCTCTCGTTGGTCTTCCTGACGGATCTTCCTCCCTCACAGGGCAACACCACGATCCTGGTTGCTGTGGATCGGTTTTCTAAGTCCGGCCGTCTCCTCCCTTTGCCCGGTCTTCCTACGGCCCTACAGACTGCGGAGGCGCTGTTTACACACGTCTTCTGGCACTACGGGGTGCCTGAGGACATAGTTTCTGATCGGGTCCCCAGTTCACATCCAGGGTCTGAAGAGCGTTCATGGAACATATGGGGGTCTCGGTCAGCCTCACCTCAGGCTTTCACCCAGGAAGTAACGGGCAGGTGGAGAGAGTAAACCAGGATGTGGGTAGGTTTCTGCGGTCATATTGCCAGGACCGACCGGGGGAGTGGGAGGCGTTCATCCCCTGGGCAGAGATGTTCCAAAACTCACTCCGCCACTCCTCCACTAACCTTTCTCCTTTCCAGTGCGTACTGGGGTATCAGCCGGTTCTGTCACGACTTCCACCGAAGTCGGTCCCTCTCCTTGTTCGGCGGCGTTTGGCGGTCGACGTCACCGGCTTTCTAGCTACTTTTCATTTTCCATTTGCTTTGTCTTAATCTTACACACCTGGTTTCACTCACCCAATTAACTGTTTATTGTTTAACCCTCTGTTCCTTATGTTTGTTTGTAAGTGATTGTTCTTTGTAAATCGGTCCGTTATTTGTGGGCTCGTATATTTGCCTTGTATTTTTGTATTTTGAGTAAAGTACGTTGATGAATCATTTCTGCTGTCCTGCGCCTGATTCTCTACACCAGCCACACACAGGACCCGATTACATTTTTCCTTCACTTAAGGAGGCAGCTCAGTAGCACTAGGTCTGGTATGACTCTGTTCTAAGCATAGTCCTTTCAGTCTTATGTTTGCGTCCCAAATTACACCCTATTCCCTAGTGCACTGCTTTTTATCAGAACTCTATGAGCCCTGGCCAAAAGCAGCACACTGTAAGGGGAATAAGGTTCCATTTGGGCACATTCTATGTGTACACTGTGAAGCCCTGGCCTGACTTGTGTGCTGTAGCCTGCTGCTCCCACGTGCCTCAGATGTCTGCATTCTAGGCCAATGTTTTGCAAATGCAGGATAGTCTGAGGGCAACATGTTTCACCACTGTGCCTTTAATCGCATAAAGCACGCTACTTATCTAGTGCCGTCTTGGCCAATCAGTGACCCTGTCGAATCCGCGAACTGCCTTACTAGCATATAGCTTGGGGATTCATGATGAACACTTAGCCCTAAGAGGTGATAGCAACATCTTATTACATGATCAATTGCACTAACAGCATAGTTGGAATAATATGGTTGGAATAATAATAATAATATTAATACATTATTATTATTCCAATAATCATGGTTGGAATAATAATAATAATGTCGAAGTAATTGTTTCTCTCCTCGGGGGCTTTAGAAAGTATCCAACCCTCAGCGCTATATTATTATTAAAAAGGTGCCTGCTCAGGTTCAGTAGCAGCCGTATGCAAGAACACGGATTACAAGTTATACTGTAATGGAGCTCAAATATGGAAGGAGAGCATAAGGTACGTCACCTTTTAGACATGGCAGGTTTACTATTTCTCTTCCAGGGTCAGACTTCCAGTGCTACACTCACATAATCCCGGTGAAGAACGAGGAAGGCGTAGTGATGCTGTTCATCCTAAACTTTGATTACGTCCTTGAGGAAGGAAGCAGCGACTCGACAGAGAAACTGAACCACACATCCCCGGAAAGAACTGATTCCGGTGAGTATTTTACCCTATGCACTGCACTGCTCAGTATACTGGTAATGTGGGTATGAAATATTACAGTTGTTTTGACTCTTCCCAATACAGAATGGATGTGCATCAAATGGCTCTCTATTTCCTACGTAGTGCACTACTCAAAGGTAGTGCACTACATAGGGAACGGGGTACCATTTAGGACGCATCCCTATGTAATTATGTAGGACTGCAGCTAGATCAAGGAGCCCATCCCATAGGAAGCCCTAATTGACTTCCTACCAGTTCCCAAAGACACACTCCTCTTCAATAGAAGGGCAATTATACAAGTGGATTCCACTAATTGCGATTATTCATGCTCATCCTCGTCTATCTGCAAGAGGCTAATTAAGCAAGTTGGAACAAAGCTTAAAGTGGAACAAACCTTTAAGTAACTGTCCAGTGTTTCATTAATTATATTACCTATAATTAATAATAATATGAGTGAAATAGTTTTCCTTCCAGAAAAAAATAATTGAAATATGTTAAAAAGCTGCTTTTCTGTGTTGGAATGGTGTGGGCTTACCCCAACAACAGAACAGTGTGGGCCATGTATGTGTATGCCAGTCATAAAGATATGAATGCGAGTAGACCGCTGATTGGCCAGCTCACCCAATGAGCTAACATGACATCATGTTTTATGAGGAAATAGAAAGCATTTTTTAAACCAAAGCAAGTAAATGCTTTGGCCACAAATACCAAGCAATCCCAGTCGAATGAAAACAAAGGGAAGGGAATAGAGCTTGGTGTCATTTTCAAACAGATTAAAGAGATGTTTTGGAACTTTGGCGAATTTGAAAGTGACTCTTTTCTGCAAGCTGTGAAGTGCCATTTTCCCTATTTAGGGAATATACAACATAATTTGGGTATGAGTTAACAGAATATGAACTTTTAAAAGTGATATTTTCACTGGACAGTTCTTTTAACATCTGAAAGACAGATCGCTAGATTCGTGTTTCTTTTCGCAAGGAAACTGAGTAGAAAGCTCAAACGAATAGATAATGGGCTTTATCTAATGACCAGCTGCTTCCATAGGATAAATTAGCACAGATGCACTTTTATCGGCAGGAGAGCTTTTGCATGGCCATTTTATTTCACCATTTATTTGGCCTCCACGAATGTGGAATATTGCCATCTCTGCTCTTATTTTTAAATAGAGATAACAGAGCAGTGGTGTTTGAACTGGGAGCTGTGTCTCTTTACCATCTCCTCCTCCACTGCTGTGTGTCAGAGGGTGTAAATGTCAACAAGACATCTCTGCTTGCTCCTGATTGAAGGTTCCCGAGCATCTCCTCTCACTGAGCAAGGCAGAGCCCTCCACTTGGTTCAGCATGAATCCTGAACACTGCACCCAAGGCGGTGGGGGTTGTGTTTCCTCTGTGTGTGTCGTGTGTCAGGTTGCAAAAATTCTGTGAACTTTCAATAAATACCCTGGTTTTCTGGAAAAAGAAAGGGAATTTATTGAAAGGTCCTGGAATTTTGCAACCCTAGTGTGTGTGTGTGTGTGTGTGTGTGTGTGTGTGTGTGTGTGTGTGTGTGTGTGTGTGTGTGTGTGAGTGCGTGCGTGCGTGTGTGTGTGTGTGTTTTTTTTTAACATGACTAATCAGAGCTGATCACTTCTTCCGTACTAGAGGTCTTCACTGAATGGAAAAAGTGCCACAGAAGGAAGGGACAGATACGCAGGTGGTGTGACAGATCAGCAGACAGACACCACAGGCACACTTATGCTTTATCCATTTTATGGACATAAATGCATAGGCCCGATGTTATTGGCCTCATACAAATATGCTTTCCTTGCAAATTGATTTTAGGGACCATGGGGAGCTAATTATGATCCCATACATACTGTACGATCTCCAGGTATCATAGCAACTAGCACAATAGTACGTGCAAGTGAGAGCATAATCCCTCCTTCACAAAGTCTGCACACAGAACCCACTTCTCAGGATTTTTTCCAAGATGTCACCAAGACCTGAGCAAATAGAACAGCTGTACATTACCAGGAAAATAGATGCATTGCACCGTATGAAAATGTATCTTTCCGCTATGCTTTTATGTGTGGAAAATTACAGTGGTATAGATTCACATAAAATACAATCAATTATTTTAATTCAGGATTCTATTGTCAACTAGATTCACTGGGTGCAACCAAAGAGCTTTCCTCTCATTATGTCGTCCTCTTTGAACCATTTAATTGTAATTTCATACTGAGTTATTGTGACGGATTAATAGCTGCTGTATGAAATGGAAAATGTATGTATTTTGAGTAAATGACCCGTGGAAGGCTTAATGGTATAAAGCAGAGAGGCAGCCGCATGCCCTTCTTTCCCAAAGCAAATAAATACTGTAAATTAATGGGGCTGAATCTAAAAGCACATTCAAGATTCAATTCCCATTCTTCTTGCTTCTCAAATATTCTGCTCTTTTGACGTTTCCACAAAACACACAGGAACTGTGTTCTCCAAACAGAACTGGGAACATTGTATTTTGACATAAGCACGAGTAATACACTAAAACAGGCACATAAATCCAATAATTCAGAAGGCTCAGCGAGGATCAAGTGGTCTCTGCCCTACCATTCATAAATCAACAGCTTCTATCTGCAAGTGACCATTCATACCAAGCAGTCCCAGTTGAATGAAAACGAAACATGTGCCGGAGCACGTGAAGCAGGAGGCCATGACACTCTGCAAGCTTGGTCCACTTGGGCCAGCCCCCTAGCAATACTGTATTTAGAAAAATGAAATACATGGCTCTGGCTATTGCAAGCTAGCTTATAAAAATAGATGAATCAAAAAAGAAAATACTTCACATAGTAGCTACAGTATGTACCTAATGCAAATATTCATCTGATAAAGCTACAGGATTAGCGGTACCAGTACTTTCTATTACTTAAAATGTACATATGAAATAAAAAAAATCACAAGTCTATTAGTAGTTAGCTTCCCATGTTGAAAATCAACTTATACAATGTGTTGCTCGTCATTAGACTAGCCGAGGGAGAGGACGTGTGGTCCACAGATGATTCGAGCAGCGAGGGCTGGAGTAGAAGCTCTGCGCTTAGGGTCATCAAATGAGAAAAAAGCGAGAGCAGATGATGACACAGCAGGGTGTGCATTTGCAGTCAGCATGGCAAAATGTCAATGGAAATATCACAGGCCTCGTTTACTATAAAATGCATATCTTCTCAACCTAACTCCTACCCACTGTAATGCAGGGATATTCGATAGCATGAATAATGTATGGATAATGAATAATGTATGAAAAATGCACGTACAACGTATGGAACCTTTGAAAGGGTCTCTATGAATCACATAAGTGTCTTATATGAAGTATCCCACATTCATACACAAGCATTATACAGAACTATATGTCTGACAGTGTATATTGTCACATATGTGAGAAACACAGGAATTGTATAAGAATCACGTGTTGTGTGCTTCCTTATAGGAATTAGGCCATAATCATATAAGATTGGTCTTTACAAATGTGTGTAAATCCTTTTCATTTGGGACTACAAGGTGAGAGTTTACTGCAGCCGTAGCTTTATAAAAGTCTCTGTGTCTTACGAAAGCCCATGTTGACATACAGTACAGCGCATTCGGAAAGTTTTGAAATGCCTTGACTTCACACCACGGCTTTGCTTATTCCACTTTGCTCAGTTCATCTTCCCTCGATCCTGACTAGTCTCCCAGTCCCTGCGGCTGAAAAACATCCCCACAGCATGATGCTGCCACCACCATGCTTCACCGTAGCGATGGTGCCAGATTTCCTCCAGACCTGACGCTTGGCATGCAGGCCAAAGACTTCAATCTCGGTTTCATCACACCAGAGAATATTGTTTCTCATGGTCTGAGAGTCCTTCAAGTGCCTTTTGGCAAACTCCAAGTGAGCTTTCATGTGCCTTTTACGGAAGAGTGGCTACTGTCTGGCCACTCTACCATAAAGAAATGGTTGTCCTTCTGGAAGGTACTCCCGTCCTTCTGGAAGGTACTCCCATCTCCACAGATTAACTTTGGAGCTCTGTCAGAATGACCATCGGGTTCTTGGTCACCTCCCTAACCAAGGCCCTTCTCCCTCAATTGCTCAGTTTGGCCAGGAGACCAGCTCTAGGAAAAGTCCGGTGGTTCCAAACTTCTTCCATTTAAGAATGATTGAGGCCACTGTGTTATTTGGGACCTACAATGCTGCAATGTTTTGGTACCCTTCCCCAGATCTGTGCCTCGACACAATCCTGTCTCTGCACGCTACAGACAATTTCTTCGACCTCGTGGTTTGGTTTTTGCTCTGACATGCACTGTCAACTGTCGGACCCTATATTGACATGTGTGTGCCTTTCCAAATCATGTCCAATCAATTGAATTTACCACAGGTGGACTCAAATCAAGTTGTAGAAACATCTCAAGGATGATCAATGGAAATAGGATGCACCTGAGCTCAATTTCTAGTCTCACAGCAAAGGGTCTGAATACTTATGTAAATAAGGTATTTCCGTTTTTTTATAAATGTGCAAAAAATTCTAAAAACCTGCTTTGTCATTATGGGGTATTGTGTGTAGATGTATTTATTTTTATTTATTCCATTTTAGAATAAGGCTGTAACGAAACAAAATGTAGAAAAAGTCAAGAGGTCTGAATACTTTCCGAAAGCACTGTGTATGTGACTGCATTTGTTATACATAAAGTCCACTGATTGTTTTATGAAAAAATTTACTTTGTCTCTTTGAATATTATTTACATTTATACATCTTTACATAATGTCCTTCTAGCTCGATGATTGTCACTCAATTATGGAAAGGGGATTTGCCAGGCCCCAGGAAGCCCACAGGAAGGTCAAGGTGTGGTGGATGCGGGACTGGGGGTTCATATGACTGCTGTTGTCCACCTCCTGTGGAAAGAGAGCATAAACAAAATGTCTTTAGCATACACCAAATTGTTACATTTATTTAATGTTTTATTTGACCTTTATTTAACTAGGCAAATCAGTTAAGTACAAATTCTTATTCACAATGAAGGCCTACCAAAAGGCAAAAGGCCTCCTGCAATATAACTACAGGACAAGACACACATCACAACAAGAGGGACAACACTACATAAAGAGAGACCAAAGACAACAACATAACAAGGTAGCAACACATGACAACACATCATGGTAGCAACACAACATAACAACAACATGGTCGCAACACAACATGGTAGCAGCACAAAACATGGTACAAACATTATTGGGCACAGACCACAGCACAAAGGGCAAGAAGGTAGAGACAACAATACATCACACAAAGCAGCCACAGCTGTCAGTAAGTGTCCATGATTGAGTCTTTGAATGAAGAGATTGAGATAAAACTGTCCAGTTTGAGTGCTCGTTCCAGTCGCTAGCTGCAGCGAACTGAAAAGAGGAGCGACCCAGGGATGTGTGTGCTTTGTGGACCTTTAACAGAATGTGACTGGCAGAACGGAACGTGACTGGCAGATGTGGAGAATGAGGGCTGCAGTAGATATCTCAGATAAGGGGGAGTGAGGCCTAAGAGGGTTTTATAAATAAGCATCAACCAGTGGGTCTTGCGACGGGTATACAGAGATGACCAGTTTACAGAGGAGTATAGAGTGCAGTGATGTGTCCTATAAGGGACATTGGTGGAATATCTGATGGCTGAATGGTAAAGAACATCTAGCCGCTCGAGAGCACCCTTACCTGCCGATCTATAAATTATGTCTCCATAATCAAGATGATCATCTGAATCAGGGTTAGTGTGGCAGCTGGGGTGAAAGAGGGGCGATTACGATAGAGGACTGTCAAAAAAAAAATATATATATATATATATTTTTTTAACCTTTATTTAACCAGGTAGGCCAATTGACAACAAGTTCTCATTTACAACTGCGACCTGGCCAAGATAAAGCAAAGCAGTGCGACACAAACAACACAGAGTTACACATGGGATAAACAAACGTACAGTCAATAACACAATAGAAAAATCTATATACAGTGTGTGCAAATGTAGCAAGATCAGGGAGGTAAGGAAATAAATAGGCCATAGTGGCAAAATAATTACAATTTAGCAATTAAACACTGGAGAGATAGATGTGCAGAAGATGAATGTGCAAGTAGAGATACTGGGGTGCAAAGGAGCAAAAAATAAATAAAAAATATAACAATATGGTGATGAGGGAGTTGCGTGGACTATTTACAGATGGGCTGTGTACAGGTGCAATGATCGGTAAGCTGCTCTGACAGCTGATGCTTAAAGTTAGTGAGGGAGATATAAGACTCCAGCTTCAGTGATTTTTGCAATTCGTTCCAGTCATTGGTAGAAGAGAACTGGAAGGAAAGGCGGCCAAAGGAGGAGTTGGCTTTGGGGATGACCAGTGGTGAGGGTAGGCAACAACATCTCCACCCCGCTGATCCTCAACACTGGGGCCCCACAAGGGTGCGTTCTGAGCCCTCTCCTGTACTCCCTGTTCACCCACGACTGCGTGGCACGCACGCCTCCAACTCAATCATCAAGTATGCGGCAGACACAACAGTGGTAGGCTTGATTACCAACAACGACGAGACGGCCTACAGGGAGGAGGTGAGGGCCCTCGGAGTGTGGTGTCAGGAAAATAACCTCACACTCAACGTCAACAAAACTAAGGAGATGATTGTGGACTTCAGGAAACAGCAGAGGGAACACCCCCCTATCCACATCGATTGAACAGTAGTGGAGAGGGTAGCAAGTTTTAAGTTCCTCGGCATACACATCACAGACAAACTGAATTGGTTCACTCACACAGACAGCATCGTGAAGAAGGCGCAGCAGCGCCTCTTCAACCTCAGGCGGCTGAAGAAATTCGGCTTGTCACCAAAAGCACTCACAAACTTCTACAGATGCACAATCGAGAGCATCCTGGCGGGGTGTATCACCGCCTGGTACGGCAACTGCTCCGCCCACAACCGTAAGGCTCTCCAGAGGATAGTGAGGTCTGCACAACGCATCACCGGGGGCAAACTACCTGCCCTCCAGGACACCTACACCACCCGATGTTACAGGAAGGCCATAAAGATCATCAAGGACATCAACCACCCGAGCCACTGCCTGTTCACCCCGCTATCATCCAGAAGGCGAGGTCAGTACAGGTGCATCAAAGCTGGGACCGAGAGACTGAAAAACAGCTTCTATCTCAAGGCCATCAGACTGTTAAACAGCCACCACTAACATTGAGTGGCTGCTGCCAACACACTGACACTGACTCAACTCCAGCCACTTTAATAATGGGAATTGATGGGAAATTATGTAAATATATCACTAGCCACTTTAAACAATGCTACCTTATATAATGTTACATACCCTACATTATTCATCTCATATGCATACGTATATACTGTACTCTATATCATCGACTGCATCCTTATGTAATACATGTATCACTAGCCACTTTAACTATGCCACTTTGTTTACATACATCTCATATGTATATACTGTACTCGATACCATCTACTGTATCTTGCCTATGCTGCTCTGTACCATCACTCATTCATATATCTTTATGTACATATTCTTTATCCCCTTACACTGTGTATAAGACAGTAGTTTTGGAATTGTTAGTTAGATTACTTGTTGGTTATTACTGCATTGTCGGAACTAGAAGCACAAGCATTTCGCTACACTCGCATTAACATCTGCTAACCATGTGTATGTGACAAATAACATTTGATTTGATTTGATTTGAAATATACCTGCTGGAGCGCGTGCTACGGGTGGGTGCTGCCATGATGATCAGTGAGCTGAGATAAGGCGGAGCTTTACCTAGCAAAGACTTATAGATGACCTGGAGCCAGATAAATGCAGAGCCTTTCAAAACTTTATGAAAAATAAGAGTGGGAATTTGCACATAAAGCTGTGCACCTGGTTTACCATCATGTAAACAACTAGATATTCAGGATCAATATTCTGATTCTATTCTCAAACCTAGTACTTTGCTCATGTGAACCCTACAGAAGATTGTGTTAGTGGATTTGTCATTTCTGTGATATGATCAATCAATTTAAAAACCACTAGCAATCTCAGCATCATCCTCAATTTCTCCTCAGAGTTGTCATCAGCCCATGCAATGCTAAAGACATAGATGAATCAAGTAAACTCTATGCTGCTGCCGCTTATATAGAATCACTGATGAGCCATCACATAACCTCAATTAGAGACATCTGTTGTTTAAAACTGACGGAGCATCAGCTGACAAAAGGCTACACTGTATTGTAATGTGTACAACTGCAAATTGTCGGTGTGGAAACCCAGGCAGGTAGATGGCCATCTGGGGAGATGGTTCCAGCCATTTACGAACAACATGTTTGGCCCAACAGGTACACTCAATGATGGGTTAGACCTATTGTTTGTAAACTGCTGGTCCCATCAACCTTGTCACCTACCTACTTGTTAATCCACAGGGCAGAACCCAGAGAGACATCTTCCTTACAGACCATAAGAGTGATGATGCCAATCTATTACATGACATACAGTACATGGCCAAAAGTATGTGGTCACCCCTTCAAATTAGTGTATTCGGCTATTTCAGCCACACCCATTGCTGACAGGTGTATAAAATCAAACACACAGCCATGTAATCTCCATAGACAAACATTGGCAGTAGAATAGCCCATACTGAAGAGCTCAGTGACTTTTAACAAGGCATCGTCATAGGATGCCACCTTTCTAACAAGTCAGTTCATCAACTTTCTATCATGCTGGAGCTGCCTAGGTCAACTGTAAGTGCTGTTATTGTGAAATGGAAACATCTAGGAGCAACAACGGCCGCGGAGTGGTAGGCCACACAAGTTCACAGAACAGGACCGCACACAAGCCTAAGATCACCATGCACAATGCCAAGCGTCGACTGGAGTGGTCTAAAGCTCGCCACCATTGGACTCTGGAGCAGTGGAAACGCGTTCTCTGGAGTAATGAATCATTTATCTGGCAGTCCAACGGACAAATCTGTGTATGGTGGATGCCAGGAGAATGCTACCTGCCCCAATGCATAGTGCCAACTGTACAGTTTGGTGGAGGAGAAAAAGTGGTCTGGGTCTGTTTTTCATGTTTCGGGCTAGGCTGTCACCTTCGTTGTAGAAATGAGCGGACCAAGGCGCAGCGTGAGTAGAGTTCCACATATTTATTGAGGTGAAACTTCAAACAAAGAATAAACAAACGTGCAGTTCGTAGCGCACATAGCACTAAACAAAAACAATGTCCCACAACGCAGGTGCAAAAAGGGACACACTAAGTATGATCCCCAATTAGAGGTCACGATATTCAGCTGCCTCCAATTGGGAACCATACTCACACACCAACTTAGAACTAAAATAATTAGAAAAAAACCTAGTCACGCTCTGACCTATTACACCATAGAGGTCCCCGAGTGCTCTCTATGGTCAGGGCGTGACAGGGCGTGACTCTGTTCGCAAAACCTGAACCTATATGGGGTGGGGTTAGGGTGGGCAGCTAGCGTCGGTGGCGGCTCCGGTGCGGGATGTAGCACCCGCTCAGACTGCGGATCCAGCCATGAAGCCGGGCAGAACGCCGTGCCTGGACTGAGCACCGGCGCAGAGGAAGGCTCCGGCCATGGAGCGGGACTGGACTCCGTGCCTGGACTGGGCACTGGCGCAGAGGAAGGCTCCAGCCATGGCACCGGCGCAGGAAGCTCCGGGCCGTGGCCCGTCACTGGAGGCTCTGGACTGTGAACCGTCGCTGGAAGCTCCAGGCCGTGGACCATCACTGGACGTTCCGGACTGTAGACCATCGCTGGAGACTCAGGGCTGGTGACAGACAATTCAGGGCGAGTACGGGGAGCCGGCACAGGACGTACCGGACTGGAGAGGTGCACCGGAGGCCTGGTGCGTGGAGCCGACACAGGTTTCACCGGACTGATGACACACTCTTCAGTGCGAGTGTGGAGAGCCGGCACAGGACGTACCAGACTGGAAAGGCGCACTGGAGGCTTGGTGCGTGGAGCCGGCACAGGTTTCACCGGACTGATGACACGCTGTGGGGAGCCGGCACATGACGTACCGGGCTGGGAAGGCGCACTGGAGGCCTGGTGCGTGGAGCCGACACAGGTTTCACCGGACTGATGACACACTCTTCAGTGCGAGTGTGGAGAGCCGGCACAGGACGTACCAGACTGGAAAGGCGCACTGGAGGCTTGGTTTCACCGGACTGATGACACGCTGTGGGGAGCCGGCACATGACGTACCGGGCTGGGAAGGCGCACTGGAGGCCTGGTGCGTGGAGCCAGCACAGGTTTCACCGGACTGATGACAAGCTCTTCAGGGCGAGTGTGGGGAGCCGGCACAGGATGAGAAGGCTCTCTTCAGGGCAAATGCGCTGTAGAATACACCTAACCAACATCTCTCTCCAATATCCCTCCTCACACTTCTCCATCAACTCCCCGACGGTCTCTGGCTCTCTCCTCGGCTCGACCGACCGCCCCTTGTGCCCCCCCAAAAAAATCTTGGGGTTTCTCTGGCCGTGCACCCCGGCGTCGTCGCTTTTCCTCCAGGGCACGCTGCTTGGTCCTGTAGTGGTGGGATATTCTGTCACGTTCGTTGTAGAAATGAGCAGACCAAGGCGCAGCGTGAGTAGACCTATTACTGACCCCAAGGGCTCTCTATGGTCAGGGCGTGACATAGGCCCCTTAGTTCCAATGAAGATGATTCTGTACTTCCAACTTTGTGGCAACAGTTTGGGGAAGGCCCCTTCCTGTATCAGCATGACAATGCCCCCGTGCACAAAGCGCGGCCCATACAGAAATGGTTTGTCGAGATCGGTGTGGAAGCAGCAATGAGTCCATTTGATCTCATCATCATGATCTGTATGATCCATGATATTAAAGAGATTCTCTGGTATATTTCTATACTTTTTAGCCAGAAGTTCTGAAAGTTGCACTCACAAGCCAAAAGTGATCCCTGTAAATTGCGTACTATATCACATGTCATTTTTCCCTCTCTCGCTCTGCTGTGGGCACATCATGCTAGGTGTCACTCATATAGCGAGGGACTGAAGCTCATTGGCTGAAATCGAATTGCTCGGTGGATGGCCCACGTGGGGGAAAATATAGTGACAGCTTCCAGCAAAGAAGTTTCTTCTAAACTAGTTATTTTGTGGCTAATTGAGGTAAGACAGTAATTCTGCTCATAGATACTTAGTAGTCAACAAAGTTCCAGAGCATGTCTTTAACCAGTACTATACATCTTACAGGGGCATAGCTGGGCTAGTCTACTACCAAAAAAGCTATATGTAGGGGTATGGTTGCAAAATTACAGTAATTATCCCAAAATTCCCATGTTTTCTTTCATTCTAGTTGAAGGATTCCTGATTTCCTGCTTATTGTAAGCTAAGTGTTTTGATAACTTTCAAATGTAGTGCCAGGTCCATGTAGAATGAACAACTCTTTATATGATACCATACTGTAAAAGCAGTGTTCTGCTAATATAACAACATGTACATTTCATTGTTATTCCCAGCCGATACAGATACTGTGCCTATTGACATTTTATCTGGTGGTAATGGGGCTACCTTGTCAAACATGTCAGAGTGGTCATATACCTTCCTGTGTGATGTCCCTTATACAACAGGAGTTCCCTGATCCTGGTGCAGAATACACAGGGTTTCTCCCTCCCCATATTGAACGATACCATTCAATTCAATTATTTTCAAAAGACAATACAGCTAAAAGTTGTGTCCAGTAAAATGATTATGCCGAGTGCCAGGTCTCCCGCCATTCAGACAGTATCAAGCCTATGTCTATCAGTCTGGACTTCATCACACCCCCTTGCAAGTCCCCATGTGCTGGCTCCATACATGTTTATATGAACACATACACACATAATCACTGTTCTATTACAGTACCAATGGCAGTTAAGATAGTGCATTGTGTGTCAGATATTACATATGATGACGTTTGAACAAGTCAGACTAAACCTACCCAATTCTGTTCTGCCCATCTACAACCATTGGTGAGCAGGGAAGAGGTGAGGCTGGAGGTGAGGCTTGTAAATGGTTTGACATTATACGCATCTAAGAATAATATCAGTTTACATCAATTTTGTTTCACAATTGGGTTATCAAATGCATCAAAGTAATGAAGAGGGTTTACTTTCTGTATTTGTACAAATGATGAGCCTGTGAAATCTGTTGCAGAGGGAGACTGGCAACAACGGAGGAGGTGTCACAAGGGTACTTGTGTCGCATAACACTTTTATTCTGAGATCTTGCCTGACAAGCTGTGAAAATCGCAAGTGAACAGTGAATGAAATGATTTTAAGGTCACTAAACCATTGCAATGACATTGCTGGACATGTTATGATACCCACTTTTGCTCCTTCTGGTAGGTCCCGGCATCCGTTTATGGGAACCAGGGGATCAGTCTGGCACCCAGCTGTGCACTTTGTCTAACAGAACAACAGGGTCAACGATTGTCATCATCCTTCAATCATTAACATGGCTTGAGAAAGAACGTAATATCCTTTGGAAGCTAATTCTATTCTTTACAGATGTAGACTAACTGGATCCAGATTGGATTAGCTTCAGGCAGTTGCTATGGCCCTGGGTTGGTTTGATGTTTGTTGCTGAGTTAGCTAGTACTACAGTAGCTGCATCCAATATTTATTTGTGACCTAGACATGGTTTGCACCTTGGTTGACACTAACTTAGAGTGGCATGGAAATACGATGGCATTGCCAAAGTAGGCAAGTAATTAGTAGGAAACAAATTTGCCATATTATGACGTCGTCAAATTTACTTTAGAGAGATGGTAATGTTGCCATTACTGTTACAGGCAAAGTTGGTCAAAATAACCGGCAATGCTAATGTTAGCTAGCTAAAATATTAGTGGTCCCCTCAATCTTAGTTAGCTAGCTAAAGTTATTCTGCATCTAAAGTCAACCTGGTGACATCACAATCATGACAAATGGTTTTCTTACTAATTATTTGACTTCTTTTGAAATGTTATCGTGTTTCCAAACCAAATCCAAGTTTTATTGAGGTAGGGTAATGTTAGCCAGCTAGCTAGTTGGTAGCTAGCTAGCTAATGTCAGCTATGCTAGCAATGATAGTGATAATGATTCTCAAAATATACAGTGAATTCGGAAAGTATTCAGACCCCTTTACTTTTTACACATTTTATTACGTTACAGCCTTATTCTAAAATGTATTAAATAGTTTTTTGGGAAGTTGAACCTTCACCCCAGTCTGAGGTCCTGCGAGTTCTGGAGCAGGTTTTCATCGAGGATCTCTCTGTACTTTGCTCCATTCATCTTTCCCTCAAACCTGACTAGTCTCACAGTCGCTGCCGCTGAAAAACATCCCCACAGCATGATGCTGCCACCACTATGCTTCACCGTAGGGATGGAGCCAGGTTTCTCTCCAGACATGACGTTTGGCATTCAGGCCAAATAGATCAATCTTGGTTTCATCAGACCAAAGCATCTTGTTTCTCATGATCTCAGAGTCTTTGGGTGCCTTTTGGCAAACTCCAAGCGGGCTGTCTTGTGTCATTTACTGAGGAGTGGATTCCTTCTGGCCACTACCATAAAGGCCCCATTGGTGGAGTACTGCCTTCTGTAAGGTTCTCCCATCTCCACAGAGGAACTCTGGAGCTATATTAGAGTGACCATCGGGTTCTTGGTCACCTCCCTAACCAAGTCCTTTCTCCCTCAATTGCTCAGTTTGGCCAGGAGGCCAGCTCTAGGAAGAGTCTGGTGGTTCCAAACTTCTTCCATTTAAGAATGATGGAGGCCACTGTGTTGTTGGGGACCTTCAATGCTGTACCCTTCCCCAGATCTGTGCCTCAACACAATCCTGTCTCAGAGCTCTACAGACAATTCCTTCGACTTCATCACTTGGTTTTTGCTCTGACATACAGTGTCAACTGTGGGACCTTATATTGACAGGTGTGTGCCTTTCCAAATCATGTCCAATCAATTGAATTTACCACAGCTGGATTCCAATTAAGATGTAGGAATGTCTCAAGGATGATCAATGGAAACAGGATGCAGGATGCAGCTGAATTGAGCCGGCTCAATTTCGAGTCTCATAGCATAGGGGCTGAATACTGATGAACAAAACCTACTCACCAGTTATTGTGGCAACTTTTTCCGGATCCAATCCTTCTTTTTTCTCCGCATCTTCTCCCCTTTTAACTTTGCCACCTAGAATTGTTCAAATTAGATAAGTTCAATGTGTCATAAATAATTCTCCAAAGTTCAAATGACACAGCCAGACATTTTTGAGTTAGGACTGAAGATATTGACTCTGGCTTAGCTTACAACACTACAAATAATACATACATAGAATTAGAATGGGTTTCCCAAACTCTGACCTGACCTCCCCCTACTCACCAGTTATTGTGGCCACTTTTTCAGGATCCAATCCTTCTTTTTTCTCCGCATCTTCTCCCCTTTTAGCTTTGCGACCTAGAATTTTATTTCTAGATGGCAAAGCCAAAGAACACCATCCCAACCGTGAAGCACGGGGGTGGCAGCATCATGTTGTGGGAGTGCTTTGCTGCAGGAGGGACTGGTGCACTTCACAAAATAGATGGCATCATGAGGATGGAAAATTATGTGAATATATTGAAGCAACATCTCAAGACATCAGTCAGGAAGTTAAAGCTTGGTCGCAAATGGGTCTTCCAAATGGACAATGACCCCACGCATACTTCCAAAGTTGTGGCAAAATGGCTTAAGGACAACAAAGTCAAGGTATTGGAGTGGCCATCACAAAGCCCTGACCTCAATCCCATAGAAAATTTGTGGACAGAACTGAAAAAGTGTGTGAGAGCAAGGAGGCCTACAAACCTGACTCAGTTACACCAGCTCTATCAGGAGGAATGGGCCAAAATTCACCCAACGTATTGTGGGAAGCTTGTGGAAGGCTACCCGAAACGTTTGACCCAAGTTAAACAATTTAAAGGCAATGCTAACAAATACTAATTGAGTGTATGTAAACTTCTGACCCACTGGGAATGTGATGAAATAAAGTAAAGCTCAAATAAATCATTCTCTACTATTATTCTGACATTTCACATTCTTAAAATAAAGTGTTGATCCTAACTGGGAATTTTTACTAAGATTAAATGTCAGGAATTGTGGAAACTGAGTTTAAATGTATTTGGCTAAGGTGTATGTAAACTTCCGACTTCAACTCTAGGCCCTTTTCAAAGAGATTAGTTGGTTGTTAGGGGCAGTCGAAACAAGCAGAACTTCAGAAGTCTTCCCTCTTCCGCCTACTTCCCTCAGGCATCTAATATGATTGTAAACGGAGACACCTACAATATAGACACTGAGGCATGTATCACTATGTAAATTGCATACCTCCTGCCATTAGGGGCTATTTCAGAGGCCTGTCCAGGAGCCCTGTTGAGTATGATGGCTTTATTGTGTGTTAGGGTTGTTGTAACATCAGCGCATGTGGCCCGGAGAATGGAAACAGATGGCAGTAACATTATGTATGAAGGGTGCTGAACGATGGCTGCCTCATATTCATGAGTGAGCCTGGGGCTCACTTTCAACCCTTCTTCAATTGCTAATGATCCCAAACTACAGTTCCCTCCCAAGGTGGCGTCTATATTGTGCCTGTGTGTCCTCTCTGAAGATGTTACTGGACAGTGGGCACGCATGAGATGGGATACTGGACAGGACACACCATCTCTCTCAGTTAAATTAAGTGTTTCGACATACAGTATACCCTTGAACGCGGTATGATGGATAATGATACCCTGCGGTGTACAAAGTTGATCAAAGTTGAATTAATGAATCATCAAAGAAGACAGAACACTACATATATGATAGGCATAACTGCAATATGCACACTATGCACTGAGGGGTAATGAGCCAACCAAGGTGATTCAGTCACGTACCACTGAATGCCATTGGATTAAAAGGTTGATTCTCCTGCTTTCCTTCCCCTGTTTGATCATGAACACATATAAAGTAATCTAATTATAGATTTCCACACAGTCAGAGAAATGAAAGTGCAACTTCCAACTCAAAGAACGGTAATGAGATTTGCATTAATTGAAAATGTGACTGAATTGACTGAAGAGTTGTTGCCATTGCTTGTGATTTAGATCCTTGACATTTTGTTTTGAAGTCTAAAATCATACTTTTGTGTCACTTCTTCAATTGATTGTTTACTGCAGGAATAAACACGTCCAACATCTTCTGTTGTTTAGGAAAGGGACGATTCTTCCGATTCCGCCAGGCTGCCTTGAGTCTGGTCTCCAACAAACAGTCTCTTCCACAAGAGGACCCAGATGCCGTTACGGTGGACTCACCCTCCTCCTCGGTGGCTCTGACCAATTTCCAGTCGCCTCCGACCAAGGAAAACTGCAGCCCCACCAATGCCAAAGACACACGGGCCCTCATCAGCTCCAACCACCACTCCTCCCAGGCCAGTTTGCATGGACCCGGACCCCTGAGCCACTCCTCTCCCAAGCAGTACCCCTGGGAAAGGCTGTACCAGACAGAGGCGCACCAGTCCACCACCTGCCTGGCACACACCATCTCCAGAGGCAGCATCAGCGGGAGCAGCATGAGGCGAGCGTCTTCCGTCCACGACATAGAAGGCTTCAGCAACTCCAAGAGCATGTTCAGGGACCGACACGCAAGTGAAGGTAAAGTAGGATAATGAAATGTCTAATGAAAGCCTTGTGGTACCTAGATTTAGAATGGGGGACAGAGGTTTTGTCATCTATGTGAATAGAGAATGCTCCTTGCTCAATAATTGTGTATGATAGTATGCTATCACAGATTTATGTCCGCATTATCTGCATCCACAGTACTATGTATTTCTCTCTTCCTCTCACCGGTATAATGCTGCTTTTAGACAATGGTCGCTATATCCGAGGTAACGATGTGTTCTCTGACCATGCTTGATGTGCACTGGACTGTTTGAAGCATGTATCCTAATCAAGACAATTGCCCTCAATTATGATTATTTCGCCCTGAAATTCTACTCTCAATGGAAGTGCTGCACTTGAGAATGTGTTGTGACTTAGACATTTAGGTGTGGTGACGTTTTTTGTCATGTCAGCTTATTTGAAATGTCTTTTGATGATTGATCAACACCTCTTGAATGAAAGCCTGCTGCCTCAACTGATTGCTAATATTGCCATCCCCACCCAACACCTGCATGAAAGACAGCCATTTTGCTTTATTGGGGGGGGATCAGCTCTGTCAGCTTCCCATGAATACTACTGCATGCTCTTTACTAGAGCTGTGCTATACTGCATTACCACCTCTCTCTCTATAGTCAATTCCTTTGGGTTTTCTTCACGTTCCAGGTCCGTTCAATCATTTCAAGTCCAGTTTGCTGGGCTCCACCTCGGAGTCCAACATCAACAAGTACAGCACCATCAACAAGATCCCGCTGATTGCGCTCAACTTCGCAGAGCGGAATAACGAAAATAAGGCACAATCTCCTCCATCGTCAGAAAACACTATCATAGCACCCAAGGTCAAGGACAGAACGCACAACGTCACTGAAAAAGTCACACAGGTGAGACAGTTGACGCCATTTGTATGGAAAGCACATTTGACTGTTGTAACATTTGTTGGTATAATCACATTAAAATATATGTTTTATTTTTTCGTACAACTTTCCTGTTACATCATGCAGAAAACAAGACATGTATCTAATGAATGCCTGACACGTATGATTATTCTTCGGCGCTAATGGCAGCTTCGACATCCTCAATGAATTTGAGGTTTGTGCTCTGTGGAAAAACAAGTCCAGCAGTGTAGCAGAAACTCTTCTGCTTGTGCCTAGGACAACTAACCGCTGTACAGTGACTGTCGTCTCATTAATGTCAGTGACAAACCTCAGCACAGTCTGTAGGATAGAAAACCAAGCTTTCCTTTGACAGGTGAAAACCAGGCACTCCTGACAATGACAATCTATAGAAGAGACAAGCCATTCTGACTCATAAATACAGCCATCATCCTACTGAACTCTCCATTTCTGTGTTGCTGGACCTTGAGTTGGCCATTCAACGGGTTTTTCACATCAGTAGCTGTCAGGATGCAATTAAGAATCCATAATTGTCAGAGCTCATTAGGATCCAGAGGAGAGGAAAGCCACGTACTCACTGGCTATTAGATTACAACATTGCTTGAATAACCATAATAAGCCATAGAGTCCAACCATGGAGAAAAGCTTACAGAGATGTTAACCAAGCTGTTGAACGTTGGACACTGTCTGTTGTATCTATGCCATTGTTATGAATCGAGCACTGCAAATGTCTAAAAGAAGAGCACAAAGTAGTCTTTTCAAAAGATGTACGGCTAGGATACGTTACCTGATTATCCTCCTTCAATACTATCATATCATATCAAATTAATCAAAGTCAATAGATTCATTTACTACCACTTACTGCCAGAATGTGAGACGGTAAGGCAGTGATCCTGTGGAACACATCTATATTGGAAGTCACATGATTCACATCCCAAGACAGAGGCAATTGTCATGTCTGTCAATTGAGAGTAGAGGACTGTGCAGCACTTACTCTCGGGTTAACTGAGTCAAGTGGGTTAAAAGCAGACTCTGGTTAAACTGTCAGATTAATATTTTGCCATTCCGACAAAGGTTTGACACTCATATCTACAGAGTAAAACTTTATTTCTATCAGAAGCCTAGTTAATTAGTGCTCTTAATGGTTGCTGTCTTCGTGGTTGCTGTCTTAGTGGTTGCCACTTCTCTCTCTGCTACTACAGGTACTGTCACTTGGCGCTGATGTCCTTCCAGAATACAAGCTCCAGACTCCACGCATGGACAGATTCACCATCCTCCACTACAGTCCCTTCAAAGCTATGTGGGACTGGCTCATCCTGCTGCTGGTCATCTACACAGCCATTCTTACTCCCTACTCTGCTGCTTTCCTACTCAATGACCGCGAGGAGCAAATGAGGCGCGAGTGTGGATACTCCTGCAATCCCCTGAACGTGGTGGATTTCATGGTGGACATCATGTTCATCGTTGACATTGTTATCAACTTCCGAACCACCTATGTGAATCTGAACGAGGAAGTGGTCAGCCAGCCAGGGAAGATTGCCATTCAATACTTCAAAGGCTGGTTCCTTATAGACATGGTGGCTGCGATCCCCTTTGACCTGCTTATCTTCGGTTCAGGATCAGATGAAGTAAGTCGTCCCTGATGCATGTCTTTCCCTGTGTTTTTCTCTCTGGGAGGTTTATTGCATATCACTTTAGCAGTGCTCCCATTCTTTTCCCATTTACTAAGCTCAGTTTTATGGGCTACTACTTAAAGCCTGCATTTCTCTGTCTCGTCTCTGAAAGGATTACTGTATTAAATTGCATGTTGCCTTTTTTTTCTTCTGAATGGCCGTCATTTCAAAATCCATTTACGTGGATTAATGGCTTACAAATGGCAATCAATGATGCATTTAAATGAGGGGAGAGTCAGCAGCGCTGTGTGCACAGCTTACATGCAGATGTGAAAGGCCCATTGGGAGGCAGGCTGGCTTGTTTATTTATGAGGGAATATCCCTTCAGGGTCTGGAGCCACTTCAGCGCTTTATCATGCTTTGTTGGCACACCAGAACATGAGAGACAGCTCGTGCTTATAAACCATAATCACCTTTTCTACTGCTGCTGAGTCAGACTGAATATTGACAACAAACCAACATTTAAACCAGTGTAATAAACCAAAACCGTTCAATTTTAAATTTACCCCCATTGTCTTCTATCTATGCCACCAAGGTTTGTGTCCAATTTTTTACCTTCAAATAATTTTTTAAATGTATGTTTTGGATGAAATTGAAACAGGATCTTTAGTACTGTAGAGATATACAGCTTATTTAAGGGTAATTGTTGACCATTATTAGTTTTCTTTATTGACCAACAGCAACCAGGTGTAGGGAGCTATTTTGTCACATCCTGCAAGTGTTAATGGATTCACATATTTGCCCTTTCCAAGCATAGTTTTTGTCTAAGACAGTAATGATCAGGGAGATTTGTAACCAAGCCAGCAGGCTCCCGTGCTGTGTTTAAGTTCTCCGCCATGCTTCAGTTGCTTATACCCTGCTGGCTGCACAACACACTATACATAACATAGTATTGTTTGTATTCCACTGTAGGTATTCCAGTAATATGTTTTGTAGACTTGAGACTATGCAATGTATTTTTATATGTACTATTGTGTAGGAAAATGTGGTAGTATGCTCGGCAAAAAAAAATAATAATACACTGACCGTTGTTTCCTTTTAACTAAATTAGTAATACATTTTTTAGTAATATTACGTATATATTTTTGTACTTGTACTTAGTAACAAGCTTTTGCTCAGTGGGAATAGCTTGAAAGAAAGTAGTGTGTTTTTGCCTGTCTTGCATCCCCTGAATAGTTTAATTGAGGAGGCTATTTTCTATTGGTAACGGACCTGTAATGCTACTATAAGCCCTAGCTATGTGGAGCTAGATCAAACAGCTAAATGGGGCCAGGCAGGGATATGTACATGAGCGCAGTGCTAGAAAGACTCGCTGTACATGTACAGTATGTTCCTCGGCCGAGAACTGCTACAGAAAGCATCAAAATGTCCAGACTTAATCAAATACTGAGCTATGTTGTATTCTAAAAATATATATTGTTTAACAAGTACTGTAAGTATGAGGTACTTTTCTGCACCGCTGGTGTGCTTGGCCAAAGAGCTCTATTTGCATGTCATCTGACCATCGCACCGGTTCCAATCAAAGTGTCAATGCCGCTTATCAAACTGCAGGCGGTGCTACTGTATGGTCAGATAACATGAAAATCCAGCTCTTTGCCCATGCACACCACTGGTGGGTTTGGTGTTGAAAAACAGAAGTGTATGCAGAAAAGTACCTCATACCTATGGTAAACTATGATGGTAGATTTTTGATGTTATGAGGCTATTTTGCTTCCACTGGTCCTGGGGCTGTTGTTAAAGGAGAATTTACCTTTTTTACAACCATATCTACATTTTTTATATAAATGGCATATTATAGAAAGGTCCAGACACCTTTTTTCTCAATTTTACTCGTGTCTGAGAAACTTCAGCTCCGTTGTGCAACATGTACTGTACGGGGGTTCTTCCATTCAAAAAAAAAATGTTTGGCCTTCCTATGACATCGGGTGCTGTAGGTGTCATGTAGGGCAGGTAGTTTGCCCCCGGTGATGCGTTGTGCAGACCGCAACACCCTCTGGAGAGCCTTATGGTTGAGTTGCCATACCAGGCTGTGATGCAGCCCCTACAGGATGCTCTCGATTGTGCATCTGTAAAAGTTTGTCAGGGTTTTGGGTGACAAGGCAAATTTCTTCAGCCTCCTGAGGTTGAAGAGGCGCTATTGCGCCTTCTTCACCACACTGTCTGTGTGGGTGGACCATTTCAATTTGTCTGTGATGTGTACGCCCAACTTTCAACCTTCTCCACTGCTGTCCCTTCGATGTGGATAGGGAAGTGCTCATTCTGCTGTTTCCTGAAGTCCACGATCATCTCCTTTGTTTTTTTAACGCTGAGTGAGAGGTTGTTTTCCTGACACCACACTCCGAGGGCCCTCACCTCCTCCTTGTAGGCTCATCGTTGGTGATCAGGCCCACTACTGTTGTGTCATCTGCAAACTTGATGATTGAGTTGGAGGCGTGCATGGCCACGCAGTCATGGGTGAACAGGGAGTACAGGAGAGGGCTGAGCACACACCATCATTACATTTGCCGATGACACAACAGTGGTAGGCCTGATCACCGACAACGATGAGACAGCCTATAGGTAGGAGGTCAGAGACCTTGCCGTGTGGTGCCAGGACCACAACCTCTCCCTCAACGTGATCAAGACAAAGGAGATGATTGTGGACTACAGGAAAAGGAGGACCGAGCACAGCCACATTCTCATCAACAGGGCTGTAGTGGAGCATGTTGAGAGCTTCAAGCTCCTTGGTGTCCACATCACCAACAAACTAACATGGTCCAAGCACACCAAGACAGTCGTGAAGAGGACACGACAAAACCTATTCCCCCTCAGGAGACTGAAAAGATTTGGCATGGGTCTCAGATCCTCAAAACGTTCACAGCTGCACCATCGAGAGCATGACTGGTTGCATCACTGCCTGGTATGGCAACTGCTTGGCCTCCGACCACAAGGCACTACAGAGTGTAGTGCGTACGCCCCAGTACATCACTGGGGCCAAGCTTCCTGCCATCCAGGACCTCTATACCAGAAGAAGGCCAATACAATTGTCAAAAGACTCCAGCCACCCTAGTCATAGACTGATCTCTCTACTACCGCATGGCAAGTGGTCCAAGAGGCTTCTAAACAGCTTCTACCCCCAAGCCATAAGACTCCTGAACGTCTAATCAAATGACTATTTGCATTGCTACTCTCTGTTATTATCTATGCAAAGTCACTTTAATAACTCTACCTACATGTACTTATTACCTCAATTACCTCAACTTACCAGCACATTGACTCTGCACAGGTACCCCATGTATATTGCCTTGCTATTGTTATTTTACTGCTGCTCTTTAATTATTTGTTACTTTAACTTCTTATTCTTTTTTTCTTTTTTTGTTGTTGCTTTGTTGGTTAATTAAGGGCTTGTAGTAAGCATTTCACTGCAAGGTCTACACCTGTGCATGTGACAAATACAATTGTTTTGATTTCAGTAATGTAATTCAGGTCTTTAGATGGTATACACATGAAAGTGTGTCATTCCAAACTTTATCTGCAACGTTATAATACCATTCTGTTGTGACTTGAGCGATACCTCTCTGTCCATTCTAGTTGCAGGCTATGTAGGGAATGGAACAGCTGGATAGGGGAAAAAGGTTGAGCAGCACAATGAGGATGAGGAAGTGAATTGCTGGTTGCGGTAAACAAGATAAATCTTTTTTTAAAGTCTCTGGACCATTCTATAACATTCCATTTACATAAAACATTTAGATTTGGTTGTAAAAACACAAACCTATCCTTTAGGTCAAGACTGCCCAACCCTCTTCCTGGAGATCTACTGTCCTTTATGTTTTCAATCCAACCCTAATTTAGCGTATCTGATTCAGCTAGTTAAGGTCTTGCTGAGCAGCTAATTAGTAGAATCAGTTGTGTTACATTAGGGTTTGACTGAAAACCCACAGGACGGTAGATCTCCAGGAAAAGGGTTGAACTTTACCAAGTATAAGGACATTTTTGCCCAAAAGATCGTTGCCTCTGCCAGGAGGCTGACACTTGCCTGCAAGTGGATCTTCCAGCAAGACAATAAGCGCTAATCAAAAGCGCTAATCAAAATCCAAAAAGAAATTGTTAATTGACCACAAAGTCAACAATTTGAAATAGTTATCTCAGTCTCCGGACTTTAACACCAATGAAAACCTGTGGTTTGAATTGAAGAGTGTACTCCATGAGTCCAAACAAAGGACATCCAGGATCTGGAAAGATTATGTATGGAGGAAATAAATTTAAAAAATTGTAGCATAAAATATAAATTCAGCAAAATAAGAAATGTCCCTTTTTCAGGACCCTGTCTTTTGAAGATATTTCGTAAAAATCCAAATAACTTCACAGATCTTCATTGTTAATAGCGACTAGCAATCCCGTATCGCGTAATCATAGCCTCAAGCGCATTACCATAACGCAACTTTTCCTATTCATGAAAATCGCAAATGAAATTAAATAAATATATTCAAACACAAGCTTAGCCTTTTGTTAACAACACTGTCATCTCAGATTTTCAAAATATGCGTTACAGCCAACGCTAGACAAGCATTTGTGTAAGTTTATCATGGCATAATGCTATGCTAGGCTCTGCTGGCAGCAGGCAACATTTTCACGAAAATAAGAAAAGCAACCAAATGAAATAATGTACCTTTGAAGAACTTCAGATGCTTTCACTCAGGAGACTCCCAGTTAGATAGCAAATGTTCCTTTTTTACAAAAATAATATTTTTGTAGGCGAAAAAGGTCCCGTTTGTTCATCAGTTTTGGCTGAGAAATTGACCAAAAAATACTTCAACTATAACGCCAAACTTTTTTCAAAATTTGCTCCATAATATCGACAGAAACACGGCAAACGTTGTTTAGATCCATCCTCAAGGTGTTTTTATCATATGTATTCGATAATATATCCGTCGAGGCAGTTGGTTTCTCATAAGAAGCGATTGGAAAAATGGCTACCTCAGTATTTTACACAAGGTTTTCTGCGGGAGACAACATGTGACCACATGCCATATATGGTCCCTTACAGCCATTCTTCAAGGGAAATGCCTAAAAAGACTTCACAATGCTGTAGATACCTTGGGGAAAACGTGGAAAACATAAGCTCATTCGTAGCTCATTCACAGCCATATAAGGAGTCATTGGCATGAGGCGGTTTAAAAAATGCGGCACTTCCTGATTGGATTTTTATCTGGGTTTTGCCTGTAACGTCAGTTCTGTGGCACTCACAGACAATATCTTTGCAGTTTTGGAAACGCCAGAGTGTTTTCTTTCCAAAGCTGTCAATTATATGCATAGTCGAGCATCTTTTCGTGACAAAATATCTTGTTTAAAACGGGAACGTTTTTCATCCAAAAATTAAAATAGCGCCCCCTATATCCAACTGGGTTTAAACACAGTTTCCCATTTAATGAACATGCACCTGTGGAACGATCGTTAAGACACAAACAGCTTACAGACGGTAGGCAATTAAGGTCACAGTTATGAAAACTTAGGACACTAAAGAGGCCTTTCTACGGACTCTGAAAAACACCAAAAGAAAGATGACCAGGGTCCCCGCTCATCTGTGTGAATGTGCCTTAGGCATGCTGCAAAGAGGCATGAGGACTGCAGATGTGGCCAGGGCAATAAATTGCAATGTCCGTACTGTGAGACGCCTAAGACAGTGCTACAGAGAGACAGGGTGGACAGCTGATCATCTTCGCAGTGGCAGACCATGTGTAACAACACCTACACAGGATCGGTACATCCGAACATCACACCTGCGGGACAGGTACAGGATGGTACCAACAACTGCCCGAGTTACACCAGGAATGCACAATCCCTCCAGCAGTGCTCAGACTGTCCGCAATAGGCTATGAGAGGCTGGACTGAGGGCTTGTTGGCCTGCTCTAAGGCAGGTCCTCACCAGACATCACCGGCCACAATGTCGCTTATGGGCACAAACCCACCGTCGCTGGACCAGACAGGACTGGCAAAAAGTGCTCTTCGCTGACAAATCGCGGTTTTGGGGTGATGGTCAGATTCGCGTTTATCGTAGAAGGAATGAGCTTTACACCGAGGCCTGTACTCTGGAGCGGGATCGATTTGGAGGTGGAGTGGTCCATCATGGTCTGGGGAGGTGTGTCACAGCATCATCGGACTGAGCTTGTTGTCATTGCAGGCAATCTCAACGCTGTGCGTTACAGGGAAGACATCCTCCTCCCTCATGTGGTACCCTTCCTGCAGGCTCATCTTGACTTGACCCTCCAGCGTGACAATGCCACCAGCCATACTGCTCGTTCTGTGCGTGATTTCGTACAAGACAGGAATGTCAGCGTTCTGCCATGGCCAGCGAAGAGCCCGGATCTCAATCCCATTTAGCACGTCTGGGACCTGTTGGATCGGAGGGTGAGGTCTAGGGCCATTCCTCCCCAGAAATGTCCGAGAACTTGTAGGTATCTTGGTGGAAGAGTGGGGTAACCTCTCACAACAAGAACTGGCAAATCTGGTGCAGTCCATGAGGAGGAGATGCACTGCAGTACTTAATGCAGCTGGTGGCCACACCAGATACTGACTGTTACTTTTGACTTTGACTCCCCCTCTGTTCAGGGACACATTATTCCATTTATGTTTGTCACATGTCTGTGGAACTTGTTCAGTTTATGTCTCAGTTGTTGAATCTTGTAATGTTCATACAAACATTTACACATGTTAAGTTTGCTGAAAATAAACGCAGTTGACAGTGAGAGGACGTTTAGCCCAGTATTTGTATTATTTATTTTAGACATTATTTTTTAGCAACATGACATCTTATTAAGATCTATTCATATACACCCCCAGGAAGAATATGACACTTAAAAAGAAATCTCACAAGTGAGCACTAAGATATGGTCATTTTCACATTTTCATAAATTCTTAGAATGTTTGGGAATTACGTATACCAAAGCATTTGTGAATATTCTATAACAATATAGAGTGGGAATGCGGCCGTGCATTTGGACAATCAATAGACATTGCAGTAAAGAAAACGTAATAAAAACCTCTGTCTCGTCCAGGACTGGAGTCTACGCAGACCAGTGCGCCATAGCCAATCAGAGCTAGAGTAGGCCTTTATGCAAACAAGCCATTTGCCACACTGGCCTGCCATCATACACTTTAAACTGGACTGTGTGTTTCCAGGTAGTTGCAACAGCGCGACTTTAGATCATTAGAACTCATTAGCCAAAAGCCACAAAATACACCTGAATGGATTTCTGAAAATATGTACAGTAAATACCGTGGGAGTCCTCTTACATCTGGGAACTTTGAAGTCCTTTTTATCAAACAACCATTAATATGTAGGCTCTCTCAGTTATGCACATCAACAACTAATGCTAGCCAGAGCAACATGAGCTAAAATCTAACGAAGCAACATTAGATAAACCCTCTCAAACATTTTCAGCTAGCTGGCAGTCAAAATCGCACTGATACACAATGGGTAAGTGTATCCTACTTGTCCTTCTGCAGCTGTAGCCTACTCGTCCTTTTGCTTGTCCCAAGCAAGCACACAAGCTAACTGGCTAAAGTTGACTAGCTTGCTATCTAGCTACTTCCAGACACAAACGAGAGAACACCTCACTCTGACCATTTTATTCACCCTAGCAAAGGTGGTTAGGCTGTTTACATGTTATCTAGAGCGGTCATGACTAACACATTTTTTTTGCCTACGTTTACTTATACCGGTCATATTCAGCGGGTGTTGCTCATTTTTAAATTCATTAGTTGTTCGGCACACTCAGACGAGAGTACGCTGAAGTCGGAGTAGATGGCCAGTAAATTTGCAAACGCAAGAGATATGCTAACTGTGATAACAGTCGTTCAAATTCTTTCTAGCTAACCAAATGACACCTGCATCTCTAGCTGTGTATAGCCACCAAAAAAAGATATCAGGGGAAACTAAATATTGAAACATGTAAACTGAAACAGTGGATCCTGAATGGAGGCAGCAAACAATGTACCAGGCCAGCTGTGATTTACAACCTAATAACAATATTTTTTGGACTACCAAGAAATGTATTGGTGAATTATATTAATCATGCATTAAACTGCATCCAGCCAACGACGTTGCCAGAGTACTAACCACCGGTCCTGGGATTCATCATTGTGCACACCTGGCACTTATCATTATGCACACCTGTTAACCATTATGATTCACACCTGGACTCCATTACCTTCATAATTCCCTCCCCTTTATATGTCACACTCACCAGTGTTCACTCACCAGTTGGTATTGTTCTTGTGTATTGGCGGTCTGCCTTATGTTAGTGTTGTGTTCTTGGTTTTATGAAAACGTTGCACCTGCTTCCGACTCACCGCCCCATCATTACAGAATACCAACTCAAAATATGGAATGGAAGCAGCAGGACAACCGGACATCTCCCAGACGATCGATGAACAAGGTGACGTTCTTCGTCAACACCATGATCAGCTGGCTCAACTTGGGATGGCCATGGAAGATGTTCTCCGCAGTCTACAACGTCTCAACAGCGGAGGATATTCTAGGGCCAGTCTATCCAACGAGTCAGCTGAGGATATTCTAGAGCCAGTCTACCCACCGAGTCAGCACACCAGCCCATCGCTCAGGTCAGCGATGCCCGTCTATCCCTCCCAGAGAAATATGACGGGAAACAATCCAAGTGCCGTGGCTTCCTCCTTCAGTGCTCCCTCTATTTCGCACATCAGATGGGAGCCCCCTCCACCGTGAGACCTAAGGTTGCCACGGTTATTTCTCTGCTGACTAGGCGGGAATTGGAGTGGGCTACAGCCATCTGGGTGAGAGGAGAGGAGGAGCTTGAGTCTTATGAGGGGTTCATGGCTCTGTTTAAATGTATTTTCGATCATCCCTCAGAGGGCAGAGGGAGGTGCGCTTACCTTCCGGACAGTAGCAGCTTCCAGTGGATGGAATCAGCTGGCGCTCAGCACGTTATTTAGAGGAGGTCTGCATGAGGAGGTCCAGACGGAACTGGCCTGCCGAGATGACAACCTCACCCTGGACGCACTCATTGCGATGGCCATCCATCTGGATAACCTCCTTCGGGAGCATCGGCATCTTCATCGCTTCTCTCCCTCTTTCGGCGAGTGTTCGGGATCAGAGCCTGAACCCATGGAGGTAGGGGTCACATGCCTTCCAGCGGTGGACGACTCAGACGGGCTCTGTCTGTATTGTGGCCAGGGAGGGCCCAAGCACCAGCGGTGTCCGTTACTTCAGAATCAGGGATCCACTAGAGCAGAGGGACAGTCACGTGATGTTACATCACCTGGACCATGAGTGAGTATTCCATCTACTGCTCTTCCTGTTAGACTCTTTGTAGTACCCTTCACTCTGGCTGACTGTCCCTCATTCCCCATGTCTACAGCTTTAGTGGATTCTGGTGACAGTGAATCAGACCCTTGCCTCCTCTCTCAATATTACATTTACATTTACATTTAAGTCATTTAGCAGACGCTCTTATCCAGAGCGACTTACAAATTGGTGCGTTCACCTTAAGACATCCAGTGGAACAGCCACTTTACAATAGTGCATCTAAATCTTTTAAGGGATGGGGGGGTATGAGAAGGATTACTTTATCCTATCCTAGGTATTCCTGAAAGAGGTGGGGTTTCAGGTGTCTCCGGAAGGTGGTGATTGACTCCACTGTCCTGGCGTCGTGAGGGAGTTTGTTCCACCATTGGGGGGCCAGAGCAGCGAACAGTTTTGACTGGGCTGCGCGGGAACTGTACTTCCTCAGTGGTAGGGAGGCGAGCAGGCCAGAGGTGGATGAACGCAGTGCCCTTGTTTGGGTGTAGGGCCTGATCAGAGCCTGGAGGTACTGAGGTGCCGTTCCCCTCACAGCTCCGTTAGGCAAGCACCATGGTCTTGTAGCGGATGCGAGCTTCAACTGGAAGCCAGTGGAGAGAGCGGAGGAGCGGGGTGACGTGAGAGAACTTGGGAAGGTTGAACACCAGACGGGCTGCGGCGTTCTGGATGAGTTGTAGGGGTTTAATGGCACAGGCAGGGAGCCCAGCCAACAGCGAGTTGCAGTAATCCAGACGGGAGATGACAAGTGCCTGGATTAGGACCTGCGCTGCTTCCTGTGTGAGGCAGGGTCGTACTCTGCGGATGTTGTAGAGCATGAACCTACAAGAACGGGCCACCGCTCTTATTACTACATACCCGCTCTCCTCTTCTTTTCCGGTTCAAGGTCTCGATTGTCGGCCTCTAGGATCCAGAACAATCACACACATCACCCTCACCGTGGAGCCCAATCACCAGGAAAATATCCCCTTCATCACCAGTGCACCAGGTCACAAGAGCATCCTCTGCTTACCTTGGCTTTAGCGCCAAAACCCTACCATCTCATGGTCAGGTATGAGAATCACTGACTGGTCACCTGAATGCCGGAAGACCTGCTTCCCTGTCCCCTGTGGTTCCACATCGGTTGAGAGTTCTGTGGTTGCCCTCCAGCCCAACATCCCGGAGGAATATCAGGATCTAAGGGAGGTATTCTCCAAGACCCGCGCTACCTCTCTCCCTCCATATCACCTCTGGGACTATGCCATTGACCTGTTTTCCAGTGCTACACTGCCGCACAGACACATCTACCCTCTGTCGGGGGCTGAGACTCAGGCCATGGAGGACTACAATTAAGAGGGGCTTCAACATGGTTTCATCCACAGGTCCACGTCCCCTGCGTCGGCTGGTTTCTTCTTCATGGCCAAGAAGGAGGGGGGATTACACCCTTGTATCGATTAACGTGGACTCAATGACATCACCACAAAATATTGTACCCTCTCCCGTTGGTGCCATCGAGCAGCTCCGTGGGGCCCGGTTCTTCACCAAACTGGACCTGCGGAGTGCCTACAATCTCATTTGCATCCGGAAGGGGATGAGTAGAAGACGGCATTCAGCACGATGTCTGGTCACTACGAGTACGTGGTTATGCCCTTTGGCTTAGCCAATGCTCCGTCAATGTTCCAGGCATTTGTCAACGAGGTGTTTAGGGACGCGGTAGGACGTCAGGTGACTGTTTACACCGATGTCATCCTAATCTTCTCGACCAACCTGGAAGATCACATCACTCACGTTTGAGCAGCCCTGGAATGCCTCTTGGCTAACCACCTGTTTGTCAAGGCGGAGAAGTGCCAATTCCACCAGAGGGCTGTCTCCTCCTTGGGCTACCAAATAAGCCCGCAGGGAGTGAGGATGTAGGACAAGAAGGTAGATGCGGTAAGGTCATGGCCAGTCCCAACCACCAAGGGGTTACAATGGTTTTTGGGGTTTGCCAACTTTTACCGCCGCTTCATCGGGAACTTCAGCGCCGTCACCGCCCCTCTCACCACCCTCCTCAAGGTTGGGTTGGCCTCCAGCAGCTGACGAGGCCTTTCGTCTCCTCAATGGGCGTTTCACCTCCGCCCCTTTGCTGAAACACAGATCCCATGCTACCTTTTGTGTTTGAGGTAGACCGTATCTACAATTCGGAGAGGGTCCTGTCCAGAGGGCACCCATAATCCCATCCTCCTGAATCTTGGGTCCAGTGGTTTGGAAGATAGATATGGACATTCGCCAGACTATAGAGAGGGAGCCTGCACCCAGATATTGTCCTCCCACGTGCATCTACGTTCCCACAGGGATAAGGGATCGGCTGCTGAACTGGGCACACAGCTGTTGTCGCTGGATATCCAGGTATTTCTCGCACCATCCAGTCCCTCACTGAGAAACACTGGTGGCCCACCATGGTGCAGTATGTTACACGGTATGTCAACTCCTGTTCCGTGTGTGCTCAAACCAAGTCCCCCCGGAATGCTCCAGCAGGGAAGCTCCTGCCGCTTCCCGTGCCTCAGTGACCTTGGCTTCCCGTCCATTGTCAGAAGGAACAGGCAGACCGTCACCGCAGTGAGACCCCTGTGTTCCATCCTGGGGATCGTGTCTGGCTCTCTACCAGGAACCTCCCACTCTGCCTGCCCTGCAAGAAACTGATCCCCCAGTTTGTGGGGCCATTCAAGGTTCTCCGGAGGGTGACATACAGGATACAATTACCCAGTCACTACCGTATCTCACCCTCTTAACATGTCTCCCTTCTCAGGCCAGTTGTTCCTGGTCCCCTAGCTGATGCTGTCCCTCACACCTCCTAGACATCAAGGAGGACCCGGGGTACGCTGTCAGATCCTTACTGGACTCCTGACGTTGTGGGGGTCTGCTCCAGTTTCTGGTGGACTGGGCAAAGTATGGCCCAGAGGAGCGGTGTTGGGTTCCGGTGGAGGACATTCTGAACCCCAACATCATACGTGATTTACCCCTTCTCCAACCGGACCAACCCGCTCCTCGTCCTCGGGGTTGTCCCCCTGGCCGGCGTCGTCCTGCAGCTGGAGCCACACGTTAGCGGGGAGGGGGTACTGTCACGTCTGCACCTCCCCTCCGGCGCACGACGTTGCCAGAGTACTAACCACCGGTCCTGGGATTCATCATTATGCACACCTGTTACTCATTATAATTCACACCTGATTCACATTACCTTCATAATTTCCTCCCTTTTATATGTCACTCTCCCATGTTCACTCACCATTTGGTATTATTCTTGTGCATTGGAGTTCTACCTTATGTTAGTGTCCCGTTCTTGGTTTTATTAAATCGTTGCACCTGCACCTGCATCTGACCCACCGCCCCATCATTACAATACGTCATGGAATGCTGAGTCAAATGGAACCAATTTTTAAAACCTCTTATTAAGTCGTTTTTGTGGCAAAAACTGTGAATTTGATATGACTGATATGATTGTCTGTTAAATATCTGCAATGTAGTGAAAATGCTGTCATTTCCACTTTAAGGGTGCTAATAATTATGGACCCCACTGTACATTAGAACCACTGTCAGTGTTATCAATTATGGACCCTTTAAAAATAATGAATGTCAGCCAGGGTCATATTAATTGTCAAGTAAATAAATTATCTCCCTAAAGAGGACGATGGTGTAAGTGTGGCCATTGCTGATGAGAGAGCAAGCAGCAACCTCCCTAGGTATCATTCATTGTGTTACCTTCCTCCCACCCAGACTTCAATAAAGCAGGATTTATCTGCCGGCTGCTTGTATCACAGCTCCGTGTTAATTCGTCCTTGACCAGAGAGTCATTACATTGAAAGTCGCCAAGATTAAGTCTTTGAATTATACTGTTGAGAGGAGTGCTGAGAAAGCTCATTACTGTTGAAATAGTGAATTTGACTCTTTTTCCAGCCTTTTTTAAAGCAGAGGTGTAAGCTAACTTTGGTAAAACATCTGTCGGACTGAAGTATATTTTAATGCAGCTGTGTGATATTAATATACTTTAAGTTAGTGCACACTGCATATAAATCAAATGCAGTAAATACATTGAGTATACCAAACACTAGGAACACCTTTCTAATATTGAGTGGCACCCCACCTGGCCCATGTTGACTCCAATGCTTCCCACAGTTGTATAAAGTTGGTTGGATGTCATTGGGTGGTGGACCATTCTTGATACACATGGGAAACGGTTGAGCATGAAAACCCAGCAGCATTGCAGTTCTTGACACAAACCGGTGCGCCTGGCACCTGCTACCATACCCTGTTCAAAGGCACATATTTAGTCTTCCCCATCCATGTGTCAATTGTCTCAAGGCTTTAAAAAATCCTTCTTTAACCCGTCTCCTCCCCTTCATCTACACGGATTGAAGTGGATTTAATAAGTGACATCAATAAGGGACCGTAGCTTTCACCTGGATTTACCTGGTCAGTCTATGTCATGGAAAGACAAGGGGTTCTTAATGTTTTTTACACTCAGTATTTCTTTGGTAAAAGGTGGAACATATTTCAGTGTCTGGTCATGTCTCTTGGAGTGCTTGTTAAATATGCACCGTATGTTTTGTCTCTTTAGACTACCACACTGATTGGCCTGTTAAAGACAGCCCGACTGCTGCGATTGGTGCGTGTGGCCAGGAAACTGGATCGTTACTCTGAGTATGGAGCTGCTGTGCTAATGCTACTCATGTGCATCTTTGCACTTATTGCTCACTGGCTAGCCTGCATATGGTACGCCATTGGCAATGTGGAGAAGCCTTACCTGGAGCACAAGATTGGTTGGCTCGACAATCTGGGGGTCTCCATTGGCAAGAGGTATAACTACAGTGACCCTAGTTCTGGGCCCTCCATCAAGGACAAATATGTCACCGCACTTTACTTCACGTTCAGCAGTCTAACCAGCGTGGGCTTTGGGAATGTCTCCCCAAATACCAACTCAGAAAAGATCTTCTCTATCTGTGTCATGCTGATCGGCTGTGAGTCTGAACTATCCATTGTGTAACTTTTGTCCTTAAATTGACGAGATTGATTGTACAAATCAATGCATATTATGAAAACACGAAATAATTGTACCCCTGCCTTTACATATGTGTGTGTTGTTCAGCCCTCATGTATGCCAGCATCTTCGGTAACGTCTCAGCCATCATCCAGCGGCTGTACTCTGGCACAGCAAGATACCACACCCAGATGCTCCGGGTTCGAGAGTTCATCCGCTTCCATCAGATCCCCAACCCACTAAAGCAGAGACTGGAGGAGTACTTCCAACACTCCTGGACCTACACCAACGGCATCGACATGAACACGGTAAACAGAACAGAACCTCAAATCAGCATACCAACGTAGTTAAATCCTCTTTCTTGCCAATGTGATCCTTGTGCAAAATGCTTTTAAAAAAAAACGTTTTTATTTTTTATTTCTGCTTTTCGATTGGAATAACATCTACGCTGGTAAGAGCAGGAGGTATATATTATATATTATTATATTATATACATATTATGTGAAAGTATGCACTGTAACTATTTCCATTTTCGCTTAATTGCTTGACATCTTTGGCTTTCAAAACATATTATAATATTTGGCTCTCAAAACATCTCATAATAGCCCATCATGTGTCGACAGAAGACAAATTAGCAACACCATAAACCACGACCATTGTCATTGTCATCATCACCACTTTTCTTTTCAGTTTTTGAGTGAAGTGTTTCAGTTTCCATACAATCTCCTGTGTTCTGTGTGCCAACACTGAGCATCCACATGCATGCCGGATTCTCATTACAAGAGTGCCTTGCGCTGAGGCTAAGGGCATATGTCACAGGTTGGCTTGCATGTGGCTGCATGAGCTTGCTGAAAGGATATAGTAGTGTTTTCTTCTTTTGAAATCAAATACAATTTTATTCGTCACCATGCTTCGTAAACAACAGCTGTAGAGGAAGAGTGAAATGCTTACTTATGGCCCCTTCCCAACAAAGCAGAGTAAGAAAATAGAGAAATAACAGAAAAGTAAAACATATAATAATAAATACATAATGACTAACGATATCTTGGCGATATACACGGGGTACCAGTACCGAGTCGATGTGCAGGGGTACGAGGTAATTGAGGTAGATATGTACATATACTGTAATTAAGTGACAGTAGCAGCAGCATTATGTGATGAGTCAAAAAATGGTGTGCAATAAGGGTCAATCCAGATAGTTAAATAGCTGACCAAATATTTACCCGGACTAACTACACTGCAAGACCAAAAGTATGTGGACACCTGCTCGTCGAACATCTTATTCCAAAATCAAATCAAATCCAATTCTATTTGTCACATGTGCCGAGAACAACATATGTAGACCTTACATTGAAATGCTTACTTACAACCCTTAACCAACAATGTAGTTTAAAAAAAATAATTATAGAAATCAACAATAAAATAACAGTAGCCAGGCTATATGAATGGGGTTCGAGTACAGAGTCAATGTGTTAATATGGAGTTGGTCCCCCCTTTGCTGCTATAACAGTCTCCCCTCTTCTGGGAAGGCTTTCCACTAGATGTTAGAACATTGCTGCAGGGATTAAGTCTTATCGTTTTGGGTGATCAAGCCTACCACTGTTGTGTCATCGGCAAACTTGATGATGGTGTAGGAGTCATGCCCGGCCACCAAGCACGTACCCTTGAGGGGCCCTGTGTTGAGGCTCAGCGTGGAAGATGTGTTGTTGCCCACTCTCAGTCCTAGGGTCCTTAGCGTAGGGATGAGCTTGGAGGGATGTACAGGTATTCAGTGAACACCGTTCTCACATAGGTGTCCCTCTTGTCTGCGTGGATTAGGGCAGTGTGGAGGGAAATAGAGTTTCGTGACATTATTAATGTAATGACTGCTATTAATCAAATAATTACCTACTACATTTAATTATTACTACATTAAATTAATCATGTAACAATTAACTCATTAGGAATTTGGGGCACCACGGGAGCAGTTGTTTACAGAGGTACTATCTCCCAACTTAAACTCTAAAGATTATATAAATATCAATAAGAGTCAATTATGAATTATTGCCTCAGTCTCATTTTTGGATATCTGCACAAACCCTAACCTAAGTATTGGATCAGCGATACACAAATTGGCTTGATTATTTATTTACTGACTAACTAAATCATCACACAGAATATGTAAACACACACAGCATAGGTTATTGATTGCATACATAAAAGAATGAAAACAGGTCCCTAGTGGACTAGCAAAAGCATGACCGTTTGGTTACACAATGGAAAGAGAGGGGTATGTACATATATGTACATACATTTGGAAATAACACTCACCGTAACCAGAATATATAGCACCCTAACAACTGCTCATTCGGATTAGAAATGCAATATATGTTTACGAGTAGATTATATTTCCCTGTCGAAACCACTCGATCCGTCTATGGGAAGTGGTTCGATGTAAGTCTCTGGTTGTCCACTAGAGGTCACAATGTCCTTCTTAGTTGTAGGCTTTTTCTGTCTTGGAGTGTTCATTAGAATAGATACCTCAGGTGGTGAGAGGGATCTGTTCTTCCCTCATCTTCAGTCAAATATCCTAGACTACTTTACACACAGAGATGTAGACTGTGAATGTTTGGTCTAGTCTTTAACTTCTTCACTCGTTAAGAGTTTGAGGGTCTTACCATTTTCAGCCGTGTAGCCACCGCTCCACGCTGTCTGGTCTTGTAGTTTTAACCATTTCAACGTGTGGGCCATGACCTCACGTTCTCTGGTCTAATATAAATTTCATTCTGTACAGCACTTTGAGATATCAGCTGATGTACGAAGGGCTATATAAATACATTTGATTTGATTTGATTAGTGAGTCCTTTTAAGCACTCTGGTCTTGGAGGGTGTTCCCTCATGTTGACACGAACTCTGAGCTCACTTGTGCCCAGTCAGTAGCCATGCCCAAGTTTGCATGAAACACATTTAGAAGGCTAAAATCACATTGCTATTTTCACAACAGTATTCTCATGTTTTTTTTATCATAGCATTTAGATGTAAACCTGATATGTACAGTGTGAAAGCTCTTAAAGTTACAATGTTTTCTTTCTAATCCTTTTTATGACATCACAAACTAGACATTCATTTTCCATATTCCATCTCTCATCATTCCCAACATTCGAATGTTGAAATATATTGTCCCAGTGTCCTTTGTTTTTTGTTGTAGTTTTGGGCAGCAAACTCTTCATAAGACACAAAGACATTCCAATCACCCAAACTAGAAACCAAAAGGAGTCGGCCTGCTGCATTACAATTTACGATTGACGTGAGGTGTCATAAAACCCCCACATCAACCCCCCTCTCTGAGGGAGACAGAGCTCTGTAGAGCTGATCCAGCTGTAACCGGATCTTTGGATCCTCACAGGAGAGTCATGACAAGAGATTGTGTCATCTGTGGATCTGTTGGGGCGGTATGCAAATTGGAGTGGGTCCAGGGTGTCTGGTATAATGGTGTTGATGTGAAACATGACCAGCCTTTCAAAGCATTTCATGGCTACAGATGTGAGTTATACGGGGCGATAGTCATTTAGACATGTTACCTTGGCGTTCTTGGGCACAGGGACTTTGGGGGTCTGCTTGAAACATGTAGGTATTACAGACTGGATCAGTGAGAGGTTGAAAATGTCTGTGAAGACACTTGGCAGCAGGTCAGCGCATGCTCCAAGTACATATCCTGGTAATCTGTTTAAAATGTCTTACTTACATTGGCTATGGAGAGTGTGATCATCCAGAATAGCTGGTTCTCTCATACATGGTTCAGTGTTGCTAGCCTCAAAGCGAGCATAGTAAGCATAGGCATTTAGCTCGTCTAGTAGGCTTGCATCACTGGGAAGCTCGCGGCTGGGTTTTCCTTTGTACTCTGTGATAGTTTACAAGCCTTGCCACATCCAATGAGCGTCAGAGCTGGTGTAGTAGGATTCAATCTTAGTCCTGTATGGACGTGTTGCCTGTTTGATGGTTTGTCGGAGGGCGTAGCATGATTTCTTATAAGAGTCTGGATTAGTGTCCCGCTCCTTGAAAGCGAGAGAGACGACTTCGTCAATGCACTTATTAATTATGCCAGTGACTGATCTTGTAAACTCCTCAATGCCATCGGATGAATCCTGGAACATATTCCAGTCTGTGCTAGTGAAACAGTCTGGTAGCTTAGCATCCGCTTCATCGGACCACTTCCGTATTGAGCGCGTCATCGGTACTTCCTGTTTCTAAAAACGTACAGTATCTTTCATTGTGAAAAAAGGTCTGAACAGTCTGTGTGAGTGTATACAGTAGTTACATTTGCATCACTTTACATCACTGAAACACTTCATTATCATAGTAATTTACATGTGGGCCAACAGAGGAATAGTTTATCCTAGGTTCATTCCTATGTATTGTAAAGGTAAGTATATCCTTTTATTGTTTTTGTCACTACAGGTAGCCTACTTTAAATTCCAGGAGATGAAAACACTTTTGAGATACCGTAACCATTTGAGAAGGGTGATCATAACTATGAAAACAAATATATAAAACCCAATTGGTTGACTCAAGAGGTGATCCACGTTGGCTGCATCCTATAATTCTTCAATTTCTCCACACATACTGTAGGTGTTAAAAGGATTCCCTGAGTGTCTTCAGGCAGATATCTGCCTCCACCTCAACCAGGATCTATTGGAGAGCTGCAAGGCCTTCCATGGAGCTACCAAGGGCTGCCTGAGAGCCCTGGCCATGCGCTTCCAGACCACCCACGCCCCCCCAGGGGACACCCTGGTCCACTCTGGAGACGTCCTCACCGCACTTTACTTCCTGTCTCGGGGCTCCATAGAGATCTTGAAGGATGACATTGTGGTGGCCATTCTGGGTAAATGCAGTTGAACTATAAATAGAAATGGGTGTTGTTTTCCTGGTCAAATCATTTTTGTTTTATTTTTAAATTTAACCAGGTAAGTCAGTTAAGAAAAGTATATTAATTACAATGACAGCCTACCAGGGAACAGTGGGTTAACAGCCTTGTTCAGGGGTAGAACAACATATTTTCACTTTGTCACTTAAGGGATTCGATCCTGCAACCTTTCGGTTACTGGCCCCATGCTCTAACCACTAGGCTACCTGTCGCAAATAATATACTAGTTGTTAATGGAAAATTCCACCCAAAAACAATCTTTTTGTATTTGTTTTGCATGTGAGCAATCAACTTTCAAAATACAGAAATACAGACGGTAAGATAAATTTAGCATCACATCGGGTATATTGCATTTAGCATCATATGATGCAAAACGCAGCATCACATGATACAAAATGCATCATACCGGCTATATTTCTGTATTTTGAACATTTTTTAAACATAATTGCTCACACGCAAAACATTTTGGGACTATATCAACAACAGGACAATGAAAAAAAACACCAAAAGATAGTTTTTGGGTGGAGTTTAACTTTAAGGCTAAGAGTTTTTCATGACCATGTGATCTGAGCAGTAAAAACTCCAGGCTCTTATACATGCTGATTGGAAAACATGCTAATGCTTATTGGTAGCTTTTTGAGGCATGACAAGACACATTGCTACTTACTGTACTGTCAGGGCAGTATTGAAAGGACCCAACCAAGTGGAGAACTGTGGTTGGTGAGACATTTTTCTAACAATGGTTTCAGGAGCACTTACTCTGGCATGAGCATTAATATTACAATTCATTTCTTCTGTGTTTATACAATTAAAGCGGCCATTTGTTTTTTGCATGTTTGCTGGACGGGTTGATTTGAATTATTGATTCGAATGATTCCGTCCTAGACCATGTAGGGTCTTCGTGCTCGTATGATATTTGCAGATATGTTGCGCTAGATGTCAGCTCAGGCAGGGATACACAGTGCCACCTCCCAAAGGAAAGATGGGTGGTTTTTCAAACACTGATCCACTGCAGCAGACCTCTTGTTCAAATCCAACAACTGACTGGAACAATGTGTTCTGTCTAGGCTACCCGGAATCGTAACATTCTCCTCGTAAGCTTAAACACCTGAATGTATTTTATACCAGTTGTCTTACCTGGTTATGATTTTACCTCTCACATTTAGACAAGAACCGTGACTAGAGAAGTTAGAAAGGCTTCCATTCCTAAGGTCCTGTCTGCTAAGGCATTAGGACTGTTCATCAGACATGATGGAGGCTCTGACATTTCTATTAAGTGCCACTGTGTGAGACTGTTTGGCAACTTCGAAGAGCAGTGTAATGCTAGTTTAATAGCTACAAAAGTGAAGGAACACAGAACAGAGGCATATAGCTAGGCTTAAAGGGGTAGTTCACACAAATGACAAAATTACATAATGGTTCTCCTTAGTGGCCGGAAAAAATCTTACCATGCTCTCAGCAGAGCATTTTAAGATTTGCAGCCATTAAAAGAGCAGTGACAGCCATTTCCCTTTGCTCTTTGATATCGCAAAACAGTCTCACACGGAACCGCTTCACGGAAATGTCAGAGCCTCCACCCTGTCTGATGAACAGTCCTAACGCCTTAACAGACAGGACCTTGGGAATAGAAGCCTACCCGACTTCAGAAAGAAAACTCTGCATAGAGATATGTTTAACCGTTTGTTCAACAGTGCAAGCTCTACCAATCCCCCTTGCATGAACACATAACCTAACAGGTGGAGGCTGGGTTGCTGATGGGAGCAGGAAGCCAGGCCAGAGTAGCGGTAAGCAGCATGCAGCCGCAGGTTGAGAGAGCAGACCCGTAAAGCTTAAATACCCACCCAATAAGGTAGGAGTGATTCATTACTAGCCTCTAATTGGTACCATCTCAGCTGATGGGTCAGCTGGGCGGGGCACTCGGGTTTCCTTTCTGAACCGGCTCCGCTTAATTTCAGAAAGAAAACGCCATGTTGAAAAATGTTTAACCATTTGTTCAGCAATGAATAACGCAAGATTTCCCAATATAGGCTCTACTCCTTCAGGGTAACTCACTGCCGGAGCAAAGCATCCATTATAAGATATAGCCTACGGGCAGTGGGTGCGGTAAACTATCCCAATCCCCCAAAACTGCAGAACTTGACGCCAGACGCTTATGTGTAGCTATGGCAGAAGCGCCGTTGAAAATATTATCATCGAATGACCCCCTAAAGGAATCCTATCACGCAAATGAATCTAAAGTAGATGGTTAATCATACGTGCATACTGAGCCACGTATAACTCTGATGTATCTCTTGTGACGTATCGCCAGGTACCCTCGCTTGAGGCAAGATGAGCGTCAATCTTGGCACATGTGACCATCTGCCTACCCTGCCACTCAGCCGTTTGAACCCAGCCGCCCTAAAGAAGCACCGACAGGTGCCAACACTGAACTATATGAGTAGCCTAATCTATGGCCGACGTGAAATATCTACTACAATACATCCTAAGTATTAAGCACCCAGCCAACCACCTGTGCTAATATCCACTGAACTTTATTACGATAACCACCAAAGCAATGCTATTGACTGTGGGCCGAACACCGACACGGCAAACTATGTAAAACGTGGAAATCGCAGATTAATTTTTGGCATCCAAAATCTCCCTAGCGTTGTAATTTAATATAGCATTCATAGGAAGCACAGGACCACGTCCCATGGTCGTCAGTGTGGACGCAGGGACAGAGAGAAGTCATGGAAGCAGCACCGATGCGAAATTACATTTTTCTGCATATCAGGAGATAGCCCGCAGCGTTTGCAGAGGAGACAGAGCCGTGACGTAAACCAGTATCTCGCATCGGTGATGAATACTTGATCGCTCAGCGTGGCCAGTGGTCGCTACTGCGGGTAGCGTAACATGGAATAAAGGACAGAAACCAGTGTTAGTTTGAGCAGTGACAAATGGCATGCCTTTACCCTTCCTATTCCTTTGGGAATGTGAGTGTCCATAATTAAATCGGAAAATCGTGGGTTAATGCAATGATTAAAGAAAAATTTGTGCAAAGTGTATTCCCCAACCGTGAAACAATCCTGTAGAAAGCCATAAGACGACTGCCTCTAATAATATCATTGTATGAACCAGAACACCCTCCCTTAATGTGAATCCATTGAGGGTAACCTTTCGCATTGCCTGAAGATTGCTCTTTTGAAGCCCAGGAGGCACAGAGAGCTCTCATCTTGGTGTATGAGGATATTCTACTTATGCACGGGCTGACAATCATGATCATATAGCATATACTGCAACAACTCAGGTAGGTTTCGCAATCTCAGAATACATCCATTTTAACGTCGTAGTAGCAGAGGATCAGAGTGAAGCCAGGATCAATTGAGAAACAGTAGCAGCGCCGATTCAGAATTGGGCGCCAATAGCTCAGACCGAGCCCTCAGCTCTGACGAAGGAACCAGAGCCGTGATGAGTTCCAGTATCTTGTCACTGATTACCAGCATCAATGTTGAACAGAGGTTTGCCAGGTGCTGCCCAAGCTCAGCATGCAGGCAGCATAACATGAAAGAGAGGACAAAGTGGTCTTAGTTCTGGTGATGATGACAATGTTCCAAATTTGACAGTCCATAATGCAAACAGATCTTACGAAATCAATTAAAGGGAACGAACACTTTGTTCATTCAGACCTCTGGGAAAGTGTCATGTAAACCCAACACTGTTGCCTTAACGTGAACTCAAACTTGTGCTACTGAGAGAGAGGAGAGATACTGTATTCTGATATATGTTTGTTGCTTTTCCTTAGGCCATGGAGAGTAGGCAGACAGATGGATTCTTGAGCAGCCGGCGCGCTGAAGGGTCCTGACACCCAAATTGAACAGAATCCCTGCTATTGGAGCATGATAAGGCACATTTGCCGTACTGAAATTGGAATAGAAAAGGCATATGTGTTTAGATAACAGAAGACATTGTACATAGAGAAGACCATACAGTAGACTGCTGCAGAGAGCCACAGCTCAGGCATGACATACCCTCACATGGCATAAAACATACAGTATAATTAACAAACCCCGAAAACCGCAACTAAGCTAAGTATCCACTTTGTCTAAATAGCCTAATGTCCTACTGAAATTGCTCAGCAGTAGCTTATGCATCTGCAGCATGCACAGTGTGCACAGTGAGAGTGACCTGCTAATGAAAACCTAGACCTAAAAATAGTCTACTTGAACTAAAGGCTAATGTCTAATGTCTAACCTGATAACGAAAGAAATAGACCCAATATAGTTCATTCGGAAAGTATTCAGACCCCTTCACTTTTTCCAAATTTTGTTACATTAGAGCCTTATTCTAAAAATGATTAAATTGTTTTTTCCCCTAATCAATATTCAAACAATACTCCATAATGACAAAGTAAAAATAGTTTTATGAATAAAAATGAACAATAAATCACATTTACATAAGTATTTAGACCCTTTACTCTGTACTTTGTGAAAGCACCTTTGGCAGTGATTACAATCTCAAGTCTTCTTGAGTATGATGATACAAGCTTGGCACACCTGTATTTGGGGGGGTCTCCCATTCTTCTCTGCAGATCCACTCAAGCTCTGTCAGGTTGGATGGGGAGCGTTGCTGCACAGCTATTTTCAGGTCTCTCCAGAGATGTTAGATCAGGTTCAAGTACGGGCTCTGACTGGGCCACTCAAGGACATTCAGAGACTTGGCCTGAAGGCACTCATGCATTGCCTTTACTGTGTGCTTAGGGTCGTTGTCCTGTTGGAAGGTGAACCTTCGCCCCATTCTGAGGTCCTGAGCACTCTGGAGCAGGTTTTCATCAAGGATCTCTCTGTCCTTTGTTCCGTTCATCTTTGCCTCGATCCTGACTAGTCTCCCAGTCCCTGCCACTGAAAAACATCCCCACAGTGTGATGCTGCCACCACCATGCTTCACCGTAGGGATGGTATTGGCCAGGTGATGATCGGTTCTTGGTTTCCTCCACACGTGACGCTTGGCATTCAGGCCAAAGAGTTCAATCTTGGTTTCATCAGACCAAATAATCTTGTTTCTCATGGTATGCCTTTTGGCAAACTCCAAACGGGCTGTCATTTGCCTTTTACTGAGGAGTGGCTTCCGTCTGGCCACTCTACCATAAAGGACTGATTGGTGGAGTGCTGCAGAGATGGTTGTCCTACTGGAAGGTTCTCCCATCTCCACAAAGGAACTCTGGAGCTCTGTCATGGGTGACCATCTGGTTCTTGGTGACCTCCCTAACCATGTCCCTTCTCCCCCAAATGCTCAGTTTGGCCAGGCGGCCAGCTCTCGGAAGAGTCTTGGTGGTTCCAAACTTGGTCTTGGTGGTTCCATTTAAGAATGATTGAGGCCATTGTGTTCTTGGGGACCTTCAATGCTGTACCCTTCCCAAGAACTTTGCCTCGTCACAATCCTGTCTCAGAACTCTACAGACAATTCTTTCAGTCATGGCTTGGTTTTTGCTCTGACATGAACTGTCAACTGATAGAAAGGTGTTTGTCTTTCCAAATCATGTCCAAACAATTGAATTTATCACAGGTGGCCTCCAATCAAGTTGTAGGAACATCTCAAGGATGATCAATGGAAACAGGATGCACCTGAGTTCAATTTTGAGTCTCATAGCAAAGGGTCTGCATACTTATGTAAATATGTGTTTTTAATTTGTAATATATTTTCAAAATAAATTTAGCGGTTTTCGCTTCGTCATTATTGTGTGTAGATTGATGAGGAACATATTTTATTTAATACATTTTAGAATAAGGCTGTAACGTAACAAAACGGGTCAAGGGGTCTGAATACTTTCCGAATGCACTGTAAATTACTAGATATGCCTGCATATAAGAGTGTCTGAATAAGCTCTAACAGAGCTTCCCATAAGGGACCATTAATGCTTGATCGTCAACACTGATATACACGCCATATAGGTGTTTATCAAGCCCACCACATGCTAGGTAATGCTAGTATCAACAGCCCATCCAAAAGTTCTCAAGTTGTTTTATTAAACCGAAGTCCCGCCTTAGTGATGTCACTGACTACGTCATTACCTTTCTGCCAAAACCCTGCATCTATAGCTATACAAACATAGAGTTTCAGTGTTATCTAAAAGCTAGGCAATAAATGTCCACTCCCCAAAGTTGATTTATTGTGGAATGTCTCTTATCTCCCACACTCCCCTGCAGAGTTCTGTCTCAGTCACACATTTCTAAGAGGGGTCTTCTTTAAAAGAGAGTGAGAGAGAGAGAAAGAGCAAACAACTGGAACAATTCTAAAACTATATAATGAATATATATATTGTTAATCTGTAGTCTAGGACCCTACACATGTAAGGAGGGAGGGGTCTTATAACCCCTCCCCTTCTATTAATAAAACATAAGCATAATCAATTATTCTAATACATCAAACATTTTGGTACAACCCTTTTCCTGACCCCTAGGTGAACCCGACACTACTATCCTAAAATGATGTGCCATCGTACTGCAATGCTTCAGCAGATGCTGTGGAAGGAATAGCTAGTGTTGCCTTCTAAGTAACAACAACCTCACTGTGTGCTCTTGCAACAATAGCCACCATGCCATAACACCATGTGCAGATAGTACAGAACATACAGCCATGCATGAATAACACAACATCCACCTAGGTGATGTATACAGAGCCTAACCAGCACATGCTCCCACGATGCAATATTGGCAGCCATGCCATATTGTGTGTGGAAAATGAAGCAAAGAAAGCCAGCTAACACCTGAATGTGCAAGCATTCACCACAGCATTACGAGTTACAGCCTCAACACATAATATAACTAGTATGTAAGACATGAAAATAACAAAATGCACAAAAAAATGCAACTACTAACACATGATGCCTAGAATGAAGTGATTGCTAAAATAGCATACAATACAATAACATATGATAGAATAAGAATAATACTACTAGAATGCAAGATGGATTGACAGGGAGGACCAGCTATTTAAAATCCATAACACATAAGACATACTAATAAAAAGCTTCAATCTACTGCTGCAAATAAGAATCAAATATAACTACGTTGACTGAAATTATACCGTAAATGTATGCTAATAGTGTGACTCATGCAACAAATATGCTACCATGAACATAGATACTCAGATTGCTAAGAGCAGAAACCAGCAGGAGTGTGGCTATATAAGTGCAATAATCCAGAATATTCTGCAAATTAATACAAGTTGAATGCGTTCTATCTTAAACTGTGTAGGGGAATAGGGTTCCATAGTCATAATGACTTGTACAACATTTAAGGTGTGACTGCCGGCGCAAGTCACTACTAATGTGACTGGCATGACCCGTAAATATAGCCATCAGTGACAGTATGCATAATTCCAGTGTTCTCATGCGCTGCGCGATGTGCAGTGAAACGAAAATCGATATTGATGCTGCACTAAACGATAAACGTATGCATATAGACTGAAATACTATCGAATCACCATGATAGATGACGCTGAGAGACGTGGCAGCTCATCTTCTGGTTCCTAATCAACTGTATTTTTCTGTATTTCGTTTTTTTGTCTGTTATTTCTTACATTATTAGCCCAGAATGTTTTTTGTGTTATTAAATACAGCCGGAAATAACTTTTGGATAACAGAGCGACAGTAACTCACCTGCATTACGACCAGAAATACGACTTTCCGGAATTGGATCCTTTGTTCGTACCCCCAAGGGCAATTGAACTTATCCCAGAGGCTTCTCCAAGACGCCGCCGGTGGAGAAGAGGTATTCGGAGTGGACTTCTAGGCCGACTCAGGAGGTGTGCACACCATCCACCCCAGTATACTACTGGCTAATGTTCAGTCCCTGGACAATAAAGTAGATGGGCTCATGGCAAGGATCTCCTTCCAGAGAGAAATCAGGAACTGTAACATACTCTATTTCACAGAATCATGGCTCTCTCCGGATATACTGTCCCTGTCCATACAGCCAGCTGGGTTCTCAGTACGTTGTGCAGGCAGGAATAAAGAACTCTTGGAGGAAGAAAGGTGGTGGTGTATGTTTCATGATCAACTACTCATGGTGTGATTGTGATAACGTACAGGAACTGAAGTCCTTTTGTTCAACCAACCTATAATGCCTTCAAATCAAATGCCGTCCGTATTACCCCCCAAGAGAATTCTCTTCGGTTATAGTCAGAGCCGTACATATTCCCCCTCAAGCCGATACCACGATTGTGCAAACTGGAAACCACATATCCTGTGGCCGCATTTATTGTACCTGGGGATTTTAACAAAACACATTTTATGAAAATACTACCGAAGTCCTATCAACAAATTGCCTGTAGTACTCGCGCTTCAAAAACTCTCAAACATTGTTACTCTCCCTTCCAGGATGGCTACAAGGCCCTCCCCCGCTCTCCCTCTGGCAAATCAGATCACAACTCCATTCTGCTCCCCCCTTCATATAGGCAGAAACTAAAACAGGAAGTGCCCATGCTAAGGTCTATTCAACGCTGGTCTGAACAATCGAAATCCATGCTTCAACATGTCCCAGTCCGCGTGTTTTGATCACGCGGACTGGGACATGTTCAGGGTTGCCTATGAGAATAACATTGATGTGTACACGGACACGGTGACTGAGTTCATCAGGAAGTGTATTGGGGATGTGGTTCCCACTGTGACTACCCAATCTAACCAAACCAAAAACCATGGATAAATGGCAGCATTTGCGCAAAACTGAACGTTTTTAACCACATTTAACCACGGCTAGGTGACTGTAAGACAAATAGGCAAAACGTCAGTACAGAGACAAAGTGGAGTCACAATTCAATGGCTCAGACACGAGACGTATGTGGCAAGGTTTACAGACAATCATGGATTACAAAGGGGAAACCAGCCACATCGCGGACCCCGACGTCTTGCTCCCGGATAAGCTAAACACCTTCTTCGCCCACTTTGAAGATAACACAGTGCCACCGATGTGACCCGCTACCAAGGACTGTGGGCTCTCCTTCTCTATGACCGACGTGAGTAAGACGTTTAAGCGTGTTAACCCTCGTAAGGCTGTTAACCCCGCTCTGTGCAACTGGGACCTGGACTTCCTGACGGGTCGCCACCAGATGGTGAAGGTAGGAAACAACACCTCCACTACGCTGAACCTCAAGATAGGGGCCCCACAAGGGTGTGTGCTCAGCTCCCTCCCTGTTCACCCATAACTGCATGGCCACGCAAGCCTCTAACTCATCAAGTTTACAAACGACACAACTGTCATAGGCCTGATTACCAACAATGACGACACAGCCTATAGGGAGGAGGTAAGAGCTCTGGTGGAGTGGTGCCAGGAATATAACCTCTCCCTCAATATCAACAAAACGAAGGAGCTGATTGTGGACTTCAGGACAGCACACCCCCATCCGCATCGACGGGACACGAGTGGAGAGGGTGAAAAGTTCCTCGGCATACACATCATTGACAATCTGAAATGGTCTACCCACCCACACAACAGCGCCTCTTCAACCTCTGGAAGCTGAAGAAATTTGGCTTAGCCCCTAAGACCCTCACAAAGTTTTATAGATGCACAATTGAGAGTATCCTGTCAGGCTGTATCACCGCCTGGTACGGCAACTGCACCACCCGCAACCACATGGCTCTCCAGAGGGTGGTGCTGGGGGCACACTGCCTGCCCTCCAAGACACCTACAGTACCCGATGTCTCAGGAAGGCCAAAAAGATCATTAAGGACAATAACCACCCGAGCCACGGCCTGTTCACCCCGTCATCATCCAGAAGGTGAAGTGCATAAAAGCTGGGGCCGAGAGACTGAAAAACAGCTATCTCAAGGCCATCAGACTGTTAAATAGCCATCACTAGCCGACTACCACCCTCAATCATGCACCAAAGAGAAAAACACCAAAGAGAAAAACAGCTATCTCAAGGCCATCAGACTGTTAAATAGCCATCACTAGCCGACTACCACCCGGTTACTCAAACCTGCACCAAAGAGGCTGCTACCCCATGTACATAGACATGGAATCACTGGTCATTTTAATAATGGAACACTAGTCACTTGAAAAATGTTTACATACTGTTTTACTCATTTCATATATATATATATATATTGTGTACTCTACTGTATTTTAGCCAATGCCACTCTAACATTCCACCTCCTAATATTTATATATTTATTAATTCCATTCTTTTACTTTTAGATTTCTGTGTATTGTTGTGAATTGTTAGATTATGCACTGTTGGAACTAGGAACACAAGCATTTTTCTACACCTGCAATAACATCTGCTAAATATGTTTGTGTGACCAATACAATTAATCTCCTAATCATGATTAAAAAACATTGCTACTAACTCCTGTATTTTTCGACGCATTGCCTGTATGGTAGCCTAGCATAGGCTTCTTCCTTCTTTTTTTCTGACGGGATGATTCCCCATGATGGGGTGTGTGTTCACGGAGCGTGCCGTATCTGCCTGAAAGCAGGTTTTGGGAACAAACGAGTAGTTTGATATATATGATAGGCTACTCCCGAGGCTAATTCTACTTAGCTAGCTAGTTTGTAGCCGCTATTGACTGACAACAATAGAGCAGCAACATGGTTGATTCTCGCAATCAGTGACATCCTCACAGCAGCCAAACATTGCAACATGACCATGTTGAACGACGTGGACGAGGTTCAAACTCTGCTAGTGAGCATTCGCAAAGAAAATATTATATCAGAACACAGGACCATAGCGAGAAACATCTAGTTACACAGCAGCGTTGATGCAAAGCAAGAAGCCATCACATAGTAGCAGTAGCTGCAAATGGCAGCAGAACCGTAAAGTTGAAATACCCACCCAATAAGATAGACGTTATTGATACTAGCCTCTAGTTGGTACCAGGGCATTCGGGTTTCCTTTATGAACTGGCACCGCTTAATTTCTCTAGTCACTGTTCTTGTCTAAATGTGAGAAGGAAACCCAGCTAGCAATGAGGAATCGGCCCAGAAGCGGCCCTTTTCCCGGGGTGGCGGAACTGATTGAATCAGCCTGGAATCGGGTGTAGGTCTCGGCCCGGATTCAAAATGAATGACTGCCCAGAATCGCCCCAAGTACATTGGGCAGTTTCCGTCTACCGGAATTCAGCCTACTTTGCCGGCATCTTACCAGAACACCCCCAGAAGCGGCCCAATGCACATTTAGTCATTTAGTTATTTTAAATATTACTATTACACATTTTATGCATACAAATTATACCCATCCACCCCCCGAAAAAATGTTTTGTCAGAGAAAACAACATTTCAGTGTGCATGCACCCGGCCCACCACAAGGAGTCGCTACAGCATGATGAGACAAGGACATCCAGGCTGGCCAAACCCTCCCCTAACTCAGACGACGCTGGGCCTCATGTGTCTCCCGGTCACTGCCGGCATGGGTATCGAACTAGCATTTGCAGCAACGCAGTTTGTACGGCAATGCAGTGTCTTAGACCGCTGCGCCACTCGGGAGGCTCCATGCACAAGGTTTTTAATGCTCGTCAATTTCCTTGCACAAAGTTTCCAAATACTAAAATACTACTTAAACAGGACTCTTAAAGAATTTATTTGAAATGTTAATTCTATTTTTTTTAATCACAAAAAACAATGAGAAAATATGGGGGAATAAATAAATAATGAAATGTTATATAAAGCAGCCCATGTAATCATCTGCCAGAGAGTAGAGAGTAGCCCCAATCGGCCCGAGCCCCAAGTAACCACAATCGGCCCGAGCCCCATTCGGGCCAGATAACTCACACCGGAATCGGCCCGAGCACAATCCCCGCATCCTAGCCATAAGTAATAGTGCCTGAGGCGGCACAGACTCGGGCCACATGATGTCGGCCGAGTCTGACTCTCAGCCCAAGTGCCCCGACTCTCGCCCAGAATCGGCCCAGATCCATTGTGCTAGCGGGGAAATCCTAACCAGATAAGACTAGTATTAACTAGTATAAAATACATTCAGGTGTTGAATATGCAAACAAACAAAACATATAGTTTTAATATATCACAGAGAAATCCATTTGTATGTATAGGCTAAATGGATGCTTTTGAGAACCAAAAACATGTGAATTGTTTGTAGTAGGCTAGTGTTCTATTGTAATCATGATACAAAGCCTTGGTGTGAGAGCTGAGTGTGGGCCTCTACTCTGAGCCACTCTGCTGTGCTGCAGTCGTGTGTTAGGGAAGTATCTGGTCTCTGCTGAGGTGGAACACTGAGGCTGGAGGCCACTCCTCATAGGTCACTTAAAGCCACACAGCAGTCCAACCTATTGCATCTCATTCACACAAAATGCTGCACATGGGTTGACATTTACTAAGACCTGGCACCACTGAAAGGCCGCCTTAAGCCCAATGACGAGTGGCTTAAGATGCCCTTTAAACTATACACTCTGTATACACGCCACCCGCTGAGAGCTGACAAACTGGTCTCTCACGTTTGTAAAGAGCATAATATAATTCATTATACAAGAGAAATTCCAAATTTAACAAATGCATTGCATCTCATTATCACAACAATCGATTCCTTTTTGTAGTTGAACAAGCAAAGTATGTTGATCCCTAACTTAAACGGTGCTCATCACATCAAATTTGTTTCTATCGGATATACTGTATACTGTATTACTTTGTTTAAATCATGGATCAAGACCACTGATGTACAGACCTTGAGTTGACAACGCATATAGAGACAGAAAGAAAATAGGCACTCTACTTTTCATATCCTCAAAGGCAAACCCAGACAGGCCGTCCTTCTCCACACCAGTCGAGTGCATTAGTCTACACTCCGCAGGAGGTGGGTGGCACCTTAAGTGGAATGGTATCAAACACATGGTTTCCATGGTTTCCATGTGTTTGATGCCATTCCCTATGCTCCATTAGAGTCTTCATTATGAGCCGGCCTTTCCTCAGCAGTCTCCTGTGTTACACGCAGACAGACAGAGCCGTTCTCCTAATCTTCTGAGAATATAAACGCGGCAAAAAAAGAAACGTCCTCTCACTGTCAACTGCGTTTATTTTCAGCAAACTTAACATGTGGAAATATTTGTATGAACATAACAAGATTCAACAACTGAGACATGAACTGAACATATGACTAACAGAAATTGAATAATGTCTCCCTGAACAAAGAGGGGGTCAAAATCAAAAGTCTGTATCTGTATCACCAGCTGCATTAAGTACTGCAGTGCATCTCCTCCTCATGGACTGCACCAGATTTGCCAGGTCTTGCTGTGAGATGTTACCCCACTCTTCCACCAAGTTCCCAGACATTTCTGGGGGGAATGGCTCTAGCCCTCACCCTCCTATCCAACAGGTCCCAGACGTGCTCAATGGGATTGAAATCCGGGCTCTTCGCTGGCCATGGCAGAATGCTGACATTCCTGCCTTGCAGGAAATCATGAGCAGAATGAGCAGTATAGCTGGTGGCATTGTCATGCTGGAGGGTCATGTCAGGATGAGCCTGCAGGAAGGGTACCACATGAGGGAGGAGGATGCCTTCCCTGTAACGCACAGCATTGAGATTGCCTGCAATGACAACAAGCTCTGTCCGATGATGCTGTGACACACCCCCCTAGATCATGACGGACCCTACACCTCCAAATCGATCCTGCTCCAGAGTACAGTCCATTCCTTCTACGATAAACGCGTATCCGACCATCACTCCTGGTGAGACAAAACCACGACTTGTCAGTGAAGAGCACTTTTTGCTAGTCCTGTCTCATCCAGCGACGGTGGGTTTGTGCCCATTGATGACATTGTTGCCGGTGATGTCTGGTGAGGACCTGCCTTACTTCAACAGGCCTTCAAGACCTCAGTCCAGCCTCTCTGAGCCTATTGCGGACAGTCTGAGCACTGATGGAGAGATTGTGCATTCCTGGTGTAACTCGGGCAGTTGTTGTTGCCATCCTGCACCTGTCCTGCAGGTGTGATGTTCGGATATACCGATCCTGTTGCAGGTGTTGTTACACGTGGTCTGCCACTGCGAGGGCGATCAGCTGCCCGTCCTGTCTCCCTGTAGCACTGTCTTAGGCGTCTCACAGTGCGGACATTAAAATTTATTGCCCTGGCCACATCTGCAGTCCTCATGCCTCCTTGCAGCATGCCTAAGGCACGTTCACGCAGATGAGCAGGGGCCCTGGGCATCTTTCTTTTGGTGTTTTTCAGAGTCGGTAGAAAGGTCTCTTTAGTGTCCTAAGTTTTCATAACTAACCTCAATTGCCTACTGTCTGTAAGCTGTTAGTGTCTTAATGATCGTTCCACAGGTGCAAGTTCATTAATTGTTTATGGTTCATTGAACAAGCATGGGAAACAGTGTTTACACCCTTTACAATGAAGATCTGTGGAGTTATTTGGATTTTGACTAATTATCTTTGAAAGACAGGGTCCTGAAAAAGAGATGAGTTTATGATCATCTTATATTTACTGAGAGACTCAAACCAGATCTCCTGATGGCTAGAGTATTCTGATAATTCTCTCTAAGAACTTAACCCAATCTACTCTCTCGCTCTCTACTCACCAGGGAAGAATGACATCTTTGGGGAAATGATCCATCTGTACTCCAAGCCTGGGAAGTCCAATGCGGACGTCAGAGCCCTGAGTTACTGTGACCTGCACACGATCCAGAGGGAAGATCTCCTGGAGGTGCTTGACATGTACCCTGAGTTCGCTGATTTTTTCCGGAAAAATCTGGAGCTGACATTCGACCTCAGAGACGAGAATGGCAAGGTACATTTACATCAGATGGCCCTAACACAAACCTATTGGGTTCTCTGTCAAAACTGTATGGTCAGTAAACATGGGTAGTGTCCCAAATGGTACAATATTCCCTTTATAGTGAACTCCTTTTAGTGAGCAAGGCTCGTAGGGCTCTGGTCAAAAGTAGTGTACTATAGAGTATATGGAACAGGGTGCCATTTGGGATGCATCTTATGCTGTATCATATTCTAACAATGAAGTCCTGACAATAACAGAAAAAAATAAGACTTGCCATATGAGATTGTCTAAGATAAAATATTTCATACAACTGGTGGGTCTAATCCTGAATGCTGATTGGTTAAAACCACATTCCAGCCAGTGTCTATTCCACAAGTTCCCACCGGCTAAATCTATGATGTTAAAATGCCTATTTACTCTGTTCCATCTGACTGCGCAATCCACTGTCTCATCAACCCAGCCAGGCACTTTATAAACTTAATCTCCACTATAAAAACCATCTAGACATTCTCTCATTTTCTTTAGAATAACATTTAGTTTTCAACAGCGGAGATTTGGATAAACTTTGTTGTCTGTCTGTCCAACATTTGCAACATTGTTTCAATATTCAAATTCGATCTCCAGCTGTCCCATAGTAATGAAGGTGTCGGGAGTCGGAACGAGACAGACAGGCAGGCAACGTTTCTCAGCCAGTCGTTATCATGAATCAGCTGACATCATTTTTATGACCTTAACTTTTTCCACGTTTTGTTACGTTACAGCCTTATTCTAAAATTGATTATATAGTTTTTTTCCCCCTCATCAATCGTCACACAATACCCCATAATGAATAGTTTTAAAGAAATGTTTGCAAATTTTGAAAAAACAGATATCACATTTACATTACTATTCAGACCCTTTACTCAGTACTTTGTTGAAGCACCTTAGGCAGCGATTACAGCCTAGAGTTTTCTTGGGTATGACGCTACAAGCTAGGCACACCTGTATTTGGGGAGTTCGTCCCATTCATCTCTGCAGATTCCATCAAGATCTGTCAGATTGGATGGGGACTGTCGCTTCACAGCTATTTTTTAGGTCTCCTGAGATGTTCAATCGCTCTGACTGAGCCACTCAAGGACATTCTGACTGAGCGTCTCAAGGACATGCATTGCCTTGGCTGTGTGCTTAGGGTTGTTGTCCTGTTGGAAGGTGAACCATTGCCCCAGTCTGAGGTCCTGAGCACTCTGGAGCAGGTTTTCATCAAGGATCTCTCTGTACTTTGCTCCGTTCATCTTTCCCTAGATCCTGACCAGTCTCCCAGTCCCTGCCGCTGAAAAACATCCCCGCAGCATGATGCTGCCACCACTTTGCTTCACCATAGGGATGGTGCCAGGTTTCTCTCCAGACATGACGCTTGGCATTCAGGCCAAAGAGTTAAATCCTGGTTTCATCAGACCAGAGCATCTTGTTTCTCATGGTCTGAGAGTCCATAAGTGCCTTTTGGCAAACTCCAAACAGGCTGTCTTGTGCCATTTACTGAGGAGTGGCTTCTGTCATGCCACTCTACCATAAAGGCCTGATTAGTGGAGTGCTGCAGAGATTGTTGTCCTTCTGGCCGGTTCTCCTATCTCCACAGAGAAACTCTGGACCTCTGTCAGAGTGACCAGCGGGTTCTTGGTCACCTCCCTGACCAAGGCCATTCTCCCCCAATTGAGCAGTTTGGCCGGGCAGCCAGCTCTAGGAAGAGTCTTCATGGTTCAAAACTTATTCCATTTAAGAATGATGGAGGCCACTGTGTTCTTGGGGACCTTCAATGCTTCAGAAATGTTTTGGTACGCTTCCCCAGATCTGTGCTTCGACACAATCTTGTCTAGGAGCTCTACAGACAATTCCTTCTATCTCATGGCTTGTTTTTTGCTCTGTCAACTATGGGACTTTATATAGACAGGTGTGTGCATTTCCAAATCATGTCCAATTAATTGATCTTAACTACAGGTGGACTCCAATCAAGTTGTAGAAACATCTCGAGGATGATCAATGGAAACAGGATGCACCTGAGCTCAATTCTGAGTCTCATCGAAAAGCGTTTGAAATACTTATGTAAATAAGGTATTTCAGTTTTTTAAAATCTTCAATACATTTGCTAAAATTTCGAACAACCTGCCTTTGTTTTGTCATTATGGGGTATTGTGTGTAGATTGATGAGGATTTTTTTTTTTTTATACATTTTGGAATAAGGCTGTTACGTAACAAAATGTGGGAAAAGTCCAGGGGTCTGAATACTTTCCGAATGCACTGTATACAAAGACATTTTAATTTTAACAAGGTAAAATGAAACAAAGTGCAGCTAGTTTGCAGTCTTTCCAGCTTCATTTTGAAGTGATTGTGTTAACTTAGTTGTTGACTAGCTCTTCTGAACAACAGTGTCCTGATGCTGTCTTTCTTTTTCACAACGCAGTTATGCCAAAACCACGCCCCGTTATTCAGAGGGGCGTTCTACAACACTTTGAGTGCTCTCCAAGTCTCCAAGTTCAGAAGTGAATATCACGTAGCGTGAAATTTCAGTCACTGATTAATAACATTCACCCTTGTATTTCAAGATTGAAAAATATAATAACAATTTCGTGGACCGAGTTCCCTTAACGCTCAAAGACAACTTCAATGTCTGTAGCATAGCGTATTCGACTGAATGATTAGCTAATAAATATTTGAGAAATTATTAATAATAAGTATATGCTTTTACCTGATAATAGACTTCTAATGATAATATAACAACTTAAAATACAGAGCGAGTAACGTTAAGTAGCCTAGGTTAACTTAGCTGACCTTCAACTGAGGGAATTCAGCAGAGTTCTCTGAGACATTTTTACAACTCATTGAAACTCTGAAAATATATACTTGGTTAGAGCCAGTTTACACGGTTCTGTGAAGGGAGTAGTACACAGGGTTGTGCGAGATCTTCAGTTTCTTGGCAATTTCTCGCATGGAATAGCCTTCATTTCTCAGAACAAAAATAGACTAACGAGTTTCAGAAGAAAGTTCTTTGTTTCTGGCCATTTCGAGCCTGTAATCGAATCTACAAATGCTGATGCTCCAGATACTCAACTAGTCTAAAGAAGGCCAGTTTTATTGCTTATTTAATCGGTACAAAAGTTTTCAGCTGTGCTAACATAATTGCAAAAGGGCTTTCTAATGATCAATTAGCCTTTTAAAATGATAAACTTGGATTAACTAACAGAATGTGCCATTGGAACACAGGAGTGATGGTTGCTGATAATGGGCCTCTGTACGCCTATGTAGATATTCCATTAAAAATATCTGCTTCCAGCTACAATGGTTATTTACAACATTAACAATGTCTACACTATATTTCTGATCAATTTGATATTATTTTAATAGACAAATAAATGAGCTTTTCTTTAATAAAAAACAAGGACATTTCTAAGTGACCCCAAACTTTTGAACGGTAGTGTATGTAAATCATTATTTGAATATGTTGGCAACCCGTTGTATAAATGTGATAACGCCCTCGAAGCCGGTGTTTGGAGGATATATTGGCACAGTTTGCCGGCCAAACACCGGCTTCGAGGGCATTATCACTTAAATATAATCCTGGTAAATCAGTAATACTATATCAAAAACCACTCCCTGTATTCGAAAGTATTCGAAAAGGTCATCTACACTGACTTTACTTAGCATTCCTTAAAGGTCCAATGCAGCTGTTCTTTATCTCAATTTTGAATAACTTCTGGGTAACAATTAACTCAGTGTTTGTTTTCAATTAAAATGAAAAAAAAAAAGATATTATAATTTTTTTGCTAGGACTGTTTGTGAATGGTCTGAGTAGGGAGGGAAAACGAAAAATGATTTGTTATTGGCAGAGAGGTTTGGAACTCTTTCTTATTGGTCTATTAATCACCACCTGGTGATGTCACTAGGCAGGCATGTAAATACTCCATCCCACCAAAACAGGTTGAGATATCAGACAGTCTTTTCAACAGCACTTGGCATTATCATCCTTTTCACAATTTCACAGTATTATTCAAACCTCATAGTGTGGAAATACCTACCAGTTTATTAGGTACACCACCCCCATTCACATAAATGGATCGCTCCTACAGACAGTCAATCAGGTGGCCTTGGCTTGCTATATAAAACAGGCAGACAGGCCTCAAGGCATTCAGTTACTGTTCAATTGAAAATTAGAATGGACAAAATTAGTGACCTAAGCAACTTTGAGTGTGGTATGATCGCCGGTGTCAGGCGGGCTAACCTGGGTTTTTCACACACAGCAGTGTCTAGGGTTTACAGATAGTGGTGCGATAAACAAAAAACATCCAGTCAGTGGCAGTCCCTGTGGGGGGAACGTCAAAGGAGAATGACAAGAATCGTGCAAGCGAACAGGTGGGTCACAAACAGACAAATAATGGCACCGTACAACGGTGGTGTGCAGAACAGCATCTCAGAACGCACAACTCGTTGATCCTTGTCACAGATGGGCTATTGCACCAGACGACCACACCGGGTTCCACTACTATCAGCTAATAACAAGAAGAAACGCCTCCAGTGGGCACAAGATTAAACAAACACTGGACAATTGAGGAGTGGAAAACATCGCTTGGAACATGATAGCGAGTTCTGTTTGCTTGAGTGGCCTGCGCAGACCTCAACCCAATAGAGCATCTTTGGGATGAGATGGAACAGGCTGTTCGCAGCATGATGTACCTCCATACAATCTGCAGCAACTGCATGATGCCATCGCGTCAGCATGCACCAACATCCTTGTGGAATGTTTCCTTCACCTTGTAGACTTCCTCGAAAAATTCAGGCTGTTCTGGTGGCAAAGGGGGGTCCGACCCTAAATGGGTGCACCTAATAAAATAGCCGGTGAGTGTATATAAAACACAGGACAATCAAGTGTCTGACAGCACTGGTCCTTTAACTATGCTCATGGCCACTGCTATAATATGTTGCTGTAGCAGATTATACAATATTCATTATATAATATTACATTACATTTAGGAGATGGGCCTAAAGTGCATCTCAAATGGCACCCTATTTCTTATTTAGAGCACTACCTTGACCATAGCCCTGGCCCCTGGTCAAAAGTTGTACATACTATTATATTACATTTGCGAGACGGGCGCAGTGTGCATCTCAAATGGCACCCTATTCCCTATTTAGAGCACTACTTTCACCAGAGTTCTGGGCCCTGGTCAAAAGAAGTGCACTATAAAGGGAATAAGGTGCCATTTAGAATGCCGTTTCAATGATTGTACGTGTTGATGTTTCCATCTACACAGGCTGCGTATTCTCACGCTAGTGATTCCGATCCAGAAGATGTTAAGAGCACAAGACGAATCTCCTTCACACCACATCCAACTAAAGGTGGGTTCCATATACATTCTCCGAAACGAGCGCTTCCTTTTGTGCATGCATTTGTTTTATTGTTATTTTTCACCGAGCACCTTTCTAAGTCCCAGAAGAGTTCAGTGCATTCTTTCCGTGGCACTAGAAGCACGGGTGTGTTCCACTGACTCGTGTTGATTACAATTCCACAGGAGGAAGCAACAAGGAAACGGAAAACAACTCGGAGAGGGAGTCCTACTCAGGACTAAAGAGAGCTTCAGTTGACCTGAAACACCCAGGGAAGGAGGAGCAGAGGTCCCTGGGGCCAGCCATCCAGGGGTGTCCCTCGGTGGAAGACCCTGCACTGGGGCTCGACTCCAGGAACACCAGAGACATCCAGGCACGAGACAGCATGGAGAGAACTCCCTCTTGTGACAATAACATTGGTGAGCAGAAATACAATCATAACCCTTACTGTGCTCAAACATTGAACAACATTTGTTTCATTATCCATTGTTGATATAGTCCCAACATATTTAGCTTGTCAGCAATCAAGTTTTCAAGATATATAACTTTCTAAATACAGAAATATAGCCAGTATGATGCATTTTGCATACACAGTGTATACCAAAATTCAAAAGGCACTAGCACATCTGAGCTATAATTTTTACAGGTGCGCTGTAACTGTTAAATAAAATGAGAAAAAAGAAGAAACCCGCACACTGCTCTTGATAGTATCACTTAATAAGCTTTAAGTATCGGCCTCACGGCCTTAGTCAGAGCTTTTGTGAGTTTTTTTAATTAGCAATCTTATGTACACATAGCCCCACCCACATCCGTTCCACGCATCGAATGGGGTTGGAGTCGAGGGAAAACAAATAAGTGCTACCAAATATAACAATATGCATTTCATAAATATTCAAATAAAGTGTGTACATAAAACGTATTAAACACGTCTGTAAAACCACAATGAGGACATCGGCCTACCAAGCATAAGGGTGCAAATTTTTAAAAACTCACAAAAGCTCTGACTACGGTCGTGAGGCCGATACGTAAAGCTTATTAAAGAGCAGTGATATTATCAAGAGCGTTGTGTGGGTTTCTTCTTTTTTAAAACTTTTTTCAAAAGTATGTGGACACTCCTTCATATTATCTGATTCAGTTAATTCAGTCACACCCGTTTTGACAGGTGTATAAAATCGAGCACACATCCATGCAGTCTCTATAGACACACATTGGCAGTATGATGGCCTTACTGAAGAGCTCATCGTGGCGCCGTCATAGAACGCCACCTTTCCAAATAGTCAGTTCGTCAAATGTTTACCCCTCTAGAGCTGCACCGGTCAATTTTAAGTCCTGTTTTTGTGAAGTGGAAACATCTAGGAGCAACAACGGCTAATACGCAAAGTGGTAGGCCACACAGCTCACAGAATGGGACCGCAGAGTGTTGAAACACAGAGCATAAAAATCGTCTGTCCTCGGTTGCAACACTCTCTACTAGTTCCAGTTAGGATCACCACTTTGTTTTGTGAAATGTCAGAATAATAGTAGAGAGAATTATTTTTTTCAGTTTATATTTCTTCATCACATTCCCAGTGGGTCAGAAGTTTACATACACTCAATTAGTATTTGGTAGCATTGCCTTTAAATTGTTTAACTTGGGTTAAACGTTTCGGGTACCCTTCCACAAGCATCCCACAATAAATTGGGTGAAATTTGGCACATTCCTCTTGACAAAGCTGGTGTAGCTGAGTCGGGTTTGTAGGCCTCCTTGCTCGCATAAGCTTTTTCAGTTCTGCCCACAAATTTTCTATAGGATTGAGGTCAGGGCTTTGTGATGGCCACTCCAATACCTTGACCTTGTTGTCCATAAGCCATTTTGCCACAAATTTGGAAGTATGTTTAGGGTCAAGCTTTAACTTCCATGCTTTAACTTGTGTCTTGAGATGTTGCTTCAATATATCCACATCATTTTCCTCCTCATGATGCCATCCATTTTGTGAAGTGCTCCAGTCCCGTCTGTAGCAAAGCACCCTGACAACATGATGCTGCCACCCCCGTGCTTCATGGTTGGGATGGTGTTCTTCGAGTTGCAAGCCTCCCCCTTTTGCCTCCAAACATAACAATGGTCATTATGGCCAAAAAATTCCATTTTTGTTTCATCAGACCAGAGGACATTTCTTCAAAAAGTGTGATCTTTGTCCCCATGTGCAGTTGCAAACCGTAGTCTGGCTTTTTTATGGCGGTTTTGGAGCAGCGGCTTCTTCCTTGCTGAGTGGCCTTTCAGGTTATGTGGATATAGATACTTTTGTACCTGTTTCCTCCAGCATCTTGACATGGTCCAAAGTACGTTTATCTCTAGAAGATAGAATACATCTCCTTCCTGAGCGGTATGACGGCTGCGTGGTCCTATGGTGTTTATACTTGTGTACTATTGTTTGTACAGATGAACATGGTACCTTCAGCCGTTTGGAAATTGCTCCCAAGGATGAACCAGACTTGTGGAGGTCTACAATTATTTTTCTGAGGTCTTGGCTGATTTCTTTTGATTTTCCCATGATGTCAAGCAAAAGAGGCACTGGGTTTGAAGGTAGGATTTGAAATACATCCACAGGTACACCTCCAATTGACTCAAATTATGTAAATTGGCCTATCAGAAGCTTCTAAAGCCATGACATCATTTTCTGGAATTTTCCAAGCTGTTTAAAGGCACAGTCAATTTATGTAAACTTCTGACCCACTGGAATTGTGATACAGTGAATTATAAGTGAAATAATCTGTCTGTGAACAATTGTTTGGAAAAATTACTTGTGTCATGCACAAAGTAGATGTCCTAACCAACTTGCCTAACCAACTTAACAAGTAATTTGTGGAGTGGTTGAAAAAATTGTTTTAATGACTCCAACCTAAGTGTATGTAAACTTCCGACTTCAACTGTATGCTTAAATCAGAGTTATTTTTGTGCGCATAATATTTTTTTACGTCCATTCAATACCAATTTCAGGTCAAGAAAGTTTTTCTGTACTACAATGAAGGTAGACTGTAGTTCAGATCGAGCCTGGTCAACCATGAGGCAATAGCATACACAACAGCATCATCAGCATACAGTATAAGTTACATTTTTTGCATATTGTTAATGTAAACAGTAAGAAGTGCAGAGTCCAGAAATCGACCCCTGCAGGACACCTTTCATAATACCCAGGAAACCTGATTTAACACCATCAGAAGTGTTAGGTTCTTATTTTTCAGAGTAAATAACTCACGGACTCTAGAGAAGCTTCAACCAAGTTTAATTCTGCCCAAAGGTTCTGTACAGATGTAATTCAGACAACCCAACATTTCTCCCATCACAGATATATATATCCCACTTAAGACACTCCTCCTTCTATCCAATCCTTACATCGTATGGTTCTACAGGAAAAGAGTAACAGGATACTAAACCCTTATTACTCCTTTCAGGGGATCTGACCTCACCTCCTGACCTCAACCCCTCCTTCACCTAATCCACAGAGGTTCATCTGTCTCCCCTATATCAACACGTTGCTCTCCTCCCGTCCACCCAACACATCCCAAAGCCATCAGTCTTTCTACAGGGAACCATTCTTCTTCTCTATCATTTATTTAATATCTTAATAATGTTCCAAATGTCGAATCCAACAGTAGATACTATCTGTCATGTACTTTTTAAACCAGTTACATACAGCCTGGTCTAGGCCAATTGAGGAAAGCCTCTGAATTAGCAGTGTGTAATCAACAGTATCAAAAGCCTTTGACAGGTCAATGAAGAGGGCAGCACAATGTTGCCTTTTATCCACAGAGTTATCATTTATAACTAGAGATGCAGCAGAGATAGTGCTATGACCTGGTCTAAAACCCAAATGATGTACATTTAGAATAAGATCTTAGCTGAGACTTAATCAAGGATTCTAATATTTTAGCTAGGCAGGAAAGTTTAGAAATACCATAGGGAGACAATTATTCAGGTCACAAGGGTCACCACCTTTGTGAAGGCGGAGTACATGGGCCACCTTCCAAACATTTACATTTAAGTCATTTAGCAGACGCTCTTATCCAGAGCGACTTACAAATTGGTGCATTCACCTTATGACATCCAGTGGAACAGTAGTGCATCTATACAATACATTACAATACAATACATTACAATACAATACATTACAATACAATGCATTACAATACATTACATTACAATACATTACATTACATTTACATTTAAGTCATTTAGCAGACGCTCTTATCCAGAGCGACTTACAAATTGGTGCGTTCACCTTAAGATATCCAGTGGAACAGCCACTTTACAATAGTGCATCTAAATCTTTTAAGGGGGGAGGGGGTGAGAAGGATTACTTTATCCTATCCTAGGTATTCCTGAAAGAGGTGGGGTTTCAGGTGTCTCCGGAAGGTGGTGATTGACTCCGCTGTCCTGGCGTCGTGAGGGAGTTTGTTCCACCATTGGGGGGCCAGAGCAGTTTTGACTGGGCTGCGCGGGAACTGTACTTCCTCAGTGATAGGGAGGCGAGCAGGCCAGAGGTGGATGAACGCAGTGCCCTTGTTTGGGTGTAGGGCCTGATCAGAGCCTGGAGGTACTGAGGTGCCGTTCCCCTCACAGCTCCGTAGGCAAGCACCATGGTCTTGTAGCGGATGCGAGCTTCAACTGGAAGCCAGTGGAGAGAGCGGAGGAGCGGGGTGACGTGAGAGAACTTGGGAAGGTTGAACACCAGACAGGCTGCGGCGTTCTGGATGAGTTGTAGGGGTTTAATGGCACAGGCAGGGAGCCCAGCCAACAGCGAGTTGCAGTAATCCAGACGGGAGATGACAAGTGCCTGGATTAGGACCTGCGCTGCTTCCTGTGTGAGGCAGGGTCGTACTCTGCAGATGTTGTAGAGCATGAACCTACAAGAACGGGCCACCGCCTTGATGTTAGTTGAGAACGACAGGGTGTTGTCCAGGATCACGCCAAGGTTCTTAGCACTCTGGGAGGAGGACACAATGGAGTTGTCAACCGTGATGGCGAGATCATGGAACGGGCAGTCCTTCCCCGGGAGGAAGAGCAGCTCCGTCTTGCCGAGGTTCAGCTTGAGGTGGTGATCCGTCATCCACACTGATATGTCTGCCAGACATGCAGAGATGCGATTCGCCACCTGGTCATCAGAAGGGGGAAAGGAGAAGATTAATTGTGTGTCGTCTGCATAGCAATGATAGGAGAGACCATGTGAGGTTATGACAGAGCCAAGTGACTTGGTGTATAGCGAGAATAGGAGAGGGCCTAGAACAGAGCCCTGGGGGACGCCAGTGGTGAGAGCGCGTGGTGAGGAGACAGATTCTCGCCACGCCACCTGGTAGGCGCGACCTGTCAGGTAGGACGCAATCCAAGCGTGGGCCGCGCCGGAGATGCCCAACTCGGAGAGGGTGGAGAGGAGGATCTGATGGTTCACAGTATCCTGGGAATAATTTTGCACGCCCAATTTTTCAGTTTTTGATTTGTTAAAAAAGTTTAAAATATCCAATAAATGTCGTTCCGCTTCATGATTGTGTCCCACTTGTTGTTGATTCTTCACAAAAAATACAGTTTTATATCTTTATGTTTGAAGCCTGAAATGTGGCAAAAGGTCGCAAAGTTCAAGGGGGCCGAATACTTTCGCAAGGCACTGTACAAACAATGCAACAACAAAAATAATACAAACAACACAACAACAAAATAGTTGTGTGTTAAAGCGTCTTTCTATTTTCTATTTCCTCTCCATTTGATATGAGTATGACTTGACCTATTGTCACGTTCGTTGACGAAATAATTAGACCAAGGTGCAGCGTGGTAAGTGTACAGCTTACTTTATTTGATGAACACCAAAAAACACCAACATATAAACGACCGTAACGTTCTGCAGGCTACACAGTAACAATACAAAATCAAGATCCCACAATCTAAGGTGGGGGAAAAGGCTGCCTAAGTATGATCCCCAATCAGAGACAACGATAGACAGCTGCCTCTGATTGGGAACCATACCCGGCCAACAAAGAAATAGAAAAACTAGAATGCGCTCCCCAAATCACACCCCGGCCTAACCAAATAGAGAAATAAAAAGTCTCTCTAAGGTCAGGGCATGACACCTATTAAGCCACTCTTAAATGCATGCTAGATTTCTCCTGCCGCAGTTCTAGGCGATATCAAAAAGTTTTAAGTTGTTTTGGAATAACCCAGAAACATGGGAGGCTTAAGGTAATAATGAGAGAGATAGAAGAAACAATAGCAAGATATAAAGATCAAATGAGAAATTTGAACAAACCTTACAGCATTATTATACAGAAATGATGAATGCATGTGAGGCAAAAAAAAAAAACTTCCTTGCCATTGTGAACCAAACGACCAAAAGTCTAATCCTACTAACTGAAATATTATAAAAGCACAAAGACACATTTTAAAGGAATGAAGACTATTTTCCAAACTATTCTAATAAAGTGTTTAATTTCCCAAATTTGCATATTTTACATTTGAATAATTATTGAGCAAACAATACCAAGACATTTAAAAGAAATAGGCTACAGCTGAGGAAAACATATTAAAAGAAATGCGTAGTTGGCCTAGGCTTATTTCCATATTATTCTAGCAATGTGAAACATACAGTACATACAACGCATATAGAAACCTAGGCCTAATATGAGAGGAGGATGAGGGAAGAATGTGAATCAGCTTATGATTATCCAGTTCTGAAGACAGCATGGTTGCTCTGGAGCCCATGATGATTTATAACCCTTCACAAGACACACAGCCAGCGAGACTCGTTGACTGTGTCACTCGTCTACATCTACTCGCTTTGGCATACACAGATCGCCAGATAGGTCTTGCTAAATATTTGGCTCCACTAAATATATTTTTTGTCAATGTCATGATTCCTCTTCTCCCTCACATAGAATGCCAGCTAGTCTTCTTGTATTTACTTATTAACTTTTTTTTGGTACATTATTTTGGATGGTCGCTAGGGGGCGATAACATCGTCTATGGCAGGGGTGTCAAACTCATTCCATAGAGGGACTAGTGGTTTTTGGTTTTTACATTCAAGACCTAGACAACCAGGTGATTCCTTACTAATCATTGACCTTAATTCATTAATCAAGTACAAGGGAGGAGCGAAAACACTCGGCCCTCCATGGAACGAGTTTGACACGTGATACATGGCAAGAGCAGAAAATGATTTCAGATCCCTCCTATTTACTTCAGTCATATTCAGTCACCCCTTTACTGATGGTGTTACGTACAAGTGACATCAGCTTTCGGACAGGTAAAACAGCTATCCTAAGTGGCTAAAAAAGTTCATGTCAAGCCCTGCCTGGCGGCGTGTCTTGTGGGGTGTTGTGTATGGTTGTCTGAGCTGAATGCTATTTGATAATGTTGACAATCTGGGATTTTCATCACAGTAATATTTCTCATAAAAACTACATGAGAAGCAGTTAATCTCTCATCAACCCTCAACCAGGAAAAACTGGCATGCATGTTGTTGTTAGTTCTGTATATGCAGTTAAGGGCATGGTGTGCAGCTCTGTTTTGAGCCAACTGCACCTTTGCTAGGTCTTTCTTTGCTGCACTTAATCATATTACCAGAGTCTAATCAAGATGGGACAAAACCAACAACTAGTACACTTGATTTGTGTAAAAAAAAGATGATTTATTTTATTTTATAACAGACATACCCCTCCCCAACGTCACAACACCTTTGTTAATATGACTTGACCATGATAATTGACCATCCAATGTTATACCTAGGACTTTAACTTAAACTTCAATGGTCACACCCTTTATACACAACTCCAGTTGAGGTTTAGATCTTAGAGAATGTTTTGAACCAACTACACTGAATTTCAGTGAGCTCACTGGCTTTGGGTGCTGACATGTAGAGTGTGGAATCATCCACATTCATAGTCATTCTAGCTTTGTGTAAAACCAGTGGCAAATCATTTGTAAAAATAGAGAAGCGTAACGGCCCAAGGCAACACCCTGAGGAACACCGCACTGTACATATCTGAAGCTTCCATTGAAGAACACTCTGGGTTCCGTTGTATAAATAACTCTCCAACCATGTGTTGGCAGTTGATGTAAAGCCACAGCAAGTGAATTTCTTCAATAACAATTTATGATCAATAACATCAAAGGCTGCAATGAAATCTAACATTATTATTATCCATTTATTTTAACCTGTCATCTGAGTTAGTGTGGTACGCATTGAGTGCCCTTCTCTACAGTATATGCATGCTGAAAGTCAGTAGTTAACTTGTTCTCTGAAAAAAAGCATTATATTTGGTCAAGCATGATTCTCTCCGCCAGTTTACTAAAAACAGGCAGCAAACTGATTGGGTGGCTGTTAGAGCCAGACAAGGGTACTTTACTATTTTTAGGCAGTGGAGTTACTTTAGCTTCCTTCCACGTCTGTGGACACACATACTCCTTTAGGCTTAGGTTAAAGATATAGCAAATAGGCAATACAGTCTGCAACCATTCTCAATAGTTTCACACCAAGGTTGTCTATACCTGGTGGCTTATTATTATTGATGGATAACAATGGTTTTTCCACCTCTCCCACACTAACTTGACTAAATTCAAACAGCAATCCTTATCTTTCATTATTAGATCTTTTATACAAAAAAAATATGATGGTTCACTGTTGAATTTTGTCATTTCACTTCTGGATTAGTCAACTTCACTAGTGAAGTAATCATTGAAATGATTGGCAATATCAAATGCTTTTATTATAAATGACCCATCAACTTCAATGGATAATGGAGATGATTTTGATTTTCTGCCCGTGATATCATTTAAGATACTCCAAAATATTTTTCCCGTTGTGTTTTATGTCATTTATCTTGGTTTGGTAATATTGTTTCTTCTTCCTTTTGTTAAGTTTAGTCAGAAAAGTTCTCCATTTACAGTATGTCAACCAAACAGCTGAGCAGCCTGACTTGTTTACCACCTTTTGCACAAAATCTTTCAACCATACAATTTTTTTCAATTCATCATCAATCCAGGGGGCTCTAGCAGTTCTCACAGTTAATTTCTTTACAGGTGCATGCTGGTCAACAAAAGAGTCCTGAGAGAACTACATCTAGCATGATCTCTTATAAATGACATACCTTAGGGCCAACCTTTGGCACTTTGGCTTTTGTTGTTATTGCCACATTGTTATGGTCATTGCAGCCAATGGGAACTGATATTACTTTGGAGCAAAGCTCTACAGCATTAGCGACTATATGATCCATACGAGTGGAAGTCACACATCCAACACTATTGGTTGAGTGATAACCTGGGTCATAATACAGAGAGGAAGTCAATGTTCAGGTCACCCAGAGCTCTCTGTTAAACATCACACACACTATCAAGCATTGCACACATATTATCCAAATACTGACTGTTAGCACTTGGTGGCCTATAGCAGCACCCCAAAAGAATTGGATTTAAATGAGGCAGGTGAACTTGCAACCACAACACTTCAACAACATTTGACATGAGATCCTCTCCAAGCTTTACAGGAACATGGCTCTGAACCTATACAGAAACACCTCTCCCATAGTCATTCCTGCCTTTTCTGTAGATGTTATATCCTTGTATTGCTGTATCATCAAAGGAATGATCTAAGTGAGTTTCAGAGATGGCCAGTATATGAATGCCATCTGATGTTAGCAAGTTATTGATTTCATGAACCTTAATTCTAAAGCTACATATATTAATATGGGCTATTCTTAGCCCTTTCCTGGGTAGCTTATCGGAAATATAAATAATACATTTTAAAAAGTTAAATAAAAATTAAAACATTGTTTGGCTAATAGAGTCAGTCAATCAGGCACTTGTGAGTGTGTGCTGTTGAGCTGAAGCTACTGACCCGGATGCTTGGTTCTCTCACTCCTCCCTGGCTTTTGGGAGGGAACATGGTGAATGAGCTTGTCGTAAGCAATGTCCCAACACTCTCTGGTAGCTTTCATAGATAGGATAAGTTATTTCCGCATCTTGCACAAATCTTTAGGGAAGTCCTCGTTGAGGAAGATGTTGGTTCCTCTCAAGTTCTTGGCTCTCTCCAAAAATGCCATTTTGTCCTTGAAGCTTAGGAACTTGACCTACTTGACCCACTATGACATAGAAAACAATGCTGTCTCCTGAAACACTAGCTAGGCAAATAAATGACAAACACAAGGAACAATACACAGCAGCTTTTCACCAAAAGATGAATAGTGTTCTATTGTACTGGTTGGTTGGTTTAGTGATTACCAGGCTCCTATGCTCTGACCCACATGTGAACTTGTAAAGAATGTGTGTTTCCCTCCCTCGCCAGATGTGTGCAATGACAAATGGGACTGCGAGAAGCCCCAAGACTACCTGCATGAGTCAGCACAATTGCAGGACCTGAGGGGCGAGGATGACGACACCAGTGAAATCACATACGGAGAGGTGGAGCAACGCTTAGATCAGCTCCAAGAGCACTTAAACAGGTAAACAGGTAGGCCTGTACTGCAGTTAAACAGGTAGGCCTGTACTGCACTTAAACAGGTAGGCCTGTACTGCAGTTAAACAGGTAGGCCTGTACTGCACATAAACAGGTAGGCCTGTACTGCACATAAACAGGTAGGCCTGTACTGCACTTAAACAGGTAGGCCTGTACTGCACTTAAACAGGTAGGCCTGTACTGCACTTAAACAGGTAGGCCTGTACTGCACTTAAACAGGTAGGCCTGTACTGCACTTAAACAGGTAGGCCTGTACTGCACTCCTTTGGCCATCTCTGACCTTTACAATGCAATGTCTAACATTCATGGAAATCTAGCTGCAATCCAGGTACAAAGGCCAGTAAACAGATGTGATTTCATAAAGCTCTCATTTTTCTATTCTGTTTCATGGAGACAATGGAAATTCAGAATTAACATAAAAAAGTCAATTGTTGTTACTGTTGCATTTTGTGAATCCGTCTGGCCCTGCGGCACCTCATGACTGAAATCTATGAATCCCAAATAGACAAGTCACCCAGATTGTGTCTGAAAGTTATTAAAACATATGAAAAATAACAGCACACACTCTCCAACAAATACAAATTCAAACAACATCACAACAAAACTTGTTCCGTGTGCAGTGTTACATTTGAATCCCCATTATTTCCTGACGCAGTCAAACAGGTTGAGAGGAGAGATAACAACACCTGCACCAGCAGGCTGACGAGAGCAGACAGACAAACAGCAGGTGGTAGTTTTAGCAGGAATAATCACAAAGGAGGAGACCTCAAATTAAATCTTATTTGTCACATCAAATCGAATCAAACTTAACTGAATTTGTCACATGCGCCAAATACAACAGGTGTAGACCTTACCGTGAAATGTTTACTTACAAGCCCTTAACCAAAAATTGAGTTAAGAAAAAGAGTTTTGAAAAATATTGACAAAATAAGCTAAAGTAAAAAATAAAAGAGAACCAATAAAATAACAATAACGAGGATATATACAGCGGGGACTGGTACCGAGTCAATGTGCGGGGGTACAGGTTAGTCGAGGTCAATGAGGTAATATGTACATGTACTGTAGGTAGGAGTAAAGTTACTATGCATAGATAATAGATAATAAACAGTGAGTAGCAGTAGCATAAAAGGGGGGGGGGGTCAATGCAAATTGTCCAGGTAGCCATTTGATTACCTGTTCAGCAGTCTTATGGCTTGGGGGTAGAAGCTGTTAAGAAGGCTTTTGGACCTAGACTTGGCGCTCCGGTACCACTTGCCATGCGGTAGCAGAGAGAACAGTCTGTGACTAGGGTAGTTGGAGTCTTGGACAATTTTTAGGTCCTTCCTCTAACACCCCAGTGATGTACTTGGCCATACACACTACCCTCTGTAGCGCCTTGCGGTCGGAGGCCGAGCAGTTGCCGTACCAGGCGGTGATGGATAGCAGGAGGATATCCATCCATTATTATTACAGACAATGTGTGAGTGTGAGGTAGCTAGAAATCCCCTCCACAGACACTGTTACCCCACCCATACTGAATATTCATTATGACTCCTACTAGAGAGAGAGAGAGCTGATAAAACATGTTCCCATGCCTTTTGATTTCATTGACAACCATGATGATACTGTAAACATAGATCACAAGCTCCCCCTAGTGCTAGAATTTGACATATTCAACTACTGTACAATAAAAACAAAACAGTGATAGCCTAGATGACTGTACAATAAAAACAAAACAGCGATAGCCTAGAGACAGTATAGTTGTTGATTTGTGTTAAACTTATCCCTCCTTAGCCTCCAGTCCCTTATCCCTATAACCAAGAGTAGGAGTTCATTTCTGCCTTCCATCTGTGTTTGCAGGTTGGAGTCCCAGATGACATCAGATATTCAGACCATCCTGCAGCTCCTGCAGAAGCAGTCTACCCTGGGACCTCCTGCCTATAGCACTGTGACTGCCAGTCCAGACTATCAAAGGCCTGCAGTTAGGGGTCAGCCAATCGCTGCTTTGACCAGCAGCCATTGCTTCAGCCATTCATCACCACAAGTACGTACTGAACTGTTGATTCCCACAGAACAAACAGACAATGGCAATCAAGGACCAAGACTTTTTAAAAAGGGGATTGATATCATATTTTAAAAGTGATGACCGACTCCAAGAGTTCTGAGATACTTTCTAATGGTGGAAGCACACTTATGTTGAAATGTGTGTGTTTGCTCTTATTTATTTTACATTATCAGAGTCCTGAACTTAACTTGGAGAGGAGCCATCAGGAATTCAAAGACTCGGTGTCAGGCTTGGCTTATATGGATGATTCACCCAGAGAGGACAGCCTTACAGTACTACTTGTACAAAGACACACATACAACAAACCCAACACGGGGCATCAGCATTCCAAATCTAGGCCAGTCTCAGACCCAGGGCCTCCAAGGCCATAGAGCTACACTACCGGTCAAAAGTTTTAGAACTCCCGTTTTTCTTTGTTTTTACTATTTTCTACATTGTAGAATAGTAATGAAGACATCAAAACTATGAAATAACACATATGGAATCATTTAGGAACCAAAAAAAGTGTTAAACAAATCAAAATATATTTTAAAATTAAGATTCTTCAAATAGTCACCCTTTGCATTGATGACATATTTGCCCGCTCTTGGCCTTCTCTCGACCAGATTCATGAGTTAGTCACCTGGAATGCATTTCAATTAACAGGTGTGCCTTAAAAGTTATTTGTGGAATTTCTTTCCTTCTTAATGCATTTGAGCCAATCAGTTGTGGTGTGACAAGGTAGGGGTGGTATACAGAAGATAGCCCTATTTGGTAAAAGACCAAGTCCATATTATGGCAAGAACAGCTGAAATAAGCAAAGAGAAATGACAGTCCATCATTACTTTAACAGCTGAAATAAGCAAAGAGAAATGACAGTCCATCATTACTTTAAGACGTGAAGGTCAGTCAGTACGGAACATTTCAAGAACTTTGAAAGATTCTTTATGTGCAGTCGCAAAAACCATCAAGCGCTTTGATGAACCTGGCTTTCATGAGGACCGTCACAGGATGGAAGACCCAGAGTCACCTATGCTGCAGAGGATAAGTTCATTAGTTACCAGCCTCAGAAATTGCAGCCCAAATAAATGCTTCAAAGAGTTCAAGAAACAGACACATGTCAACATCAACTGTTCAGAGGAGACTGTGTGAATCAGGCCTTCATGGTCAAATTGCTGCAAAGAAACCAACACTAAAGGACACCAATAAGACGAAGAGACTTGCTTGTGTCAAGAAACACAAGCAATGGACATTAGACCGGTGGAAATTTGTCCTTTGGTCTGGAGTCCAAATTTGAGATTTTTGGTTCCAACCATGGTGTCTTTGTGAGACGCTGTGTGGGAGAACGGATGATCTCTCCATATGTATTTCCCACTTTATAGCATGGAGGAGAAGGTGTTATGGTGTGGGGGTGCTTTGCTGGTGACACTGGGATTTATTTAGAATTCAAGGCACACTTAACCAGCATGGCTACCACAGAATTCTGCAGTGATACGCCATCCCATCTGGTTTGGACTTAATGGGACTATCATTTGTTTTTCAACAGGACAATGACCCAACACACCTCCAGGCTGTGTAAGGACTATTTTAACCAAGAAGGAGAGTAATGGAGTGCTGCATCCCGGCCTCCAATCCCCTGACCTCAACCAAATTGAGGTGGTTTGGGATGAGTCGGACTGCAGATTGAAGGAAAAGCGGCCAACAAGTGCGCAGCATATGTGGGAACTCTTTCAAGACTGTTGGAAAAGCATTCCAGGTGAAGCTGGCTGAGAGAATGCCAAAAGTGTGCAAAGCTGTCATCAAGGCAAAGGGTGGCTGTTTGAAGAATCTGAAATATAAAATTTAAAAAACACTTATTTGGTAACTACAAGATTCTATATGCGTTATTTCATAGTTTTGATGTGTTCACTATTATTCTACAATGTAGAAAATAGTAAAAATAAAGAAAAACCCTTGAATGAGTTTGTGTTCTAAAACATTTGACCGGTAGTGTAGATCTCTCCTTTCTGTTTGCCTGTCTTCTCTCTCTGAAGTGTGACTCAGGGTTTTATTGACTATTTATTGCATTTCAATATGTGAAGTATCTTGTAGTTTTCCTCCTGAAATTATGTGCATCATTAAATATGTACATGGACACCCTTGATGTTACACTGCCAGCAACACAGACACCATACGTGCTTGTTTAGGTAGATAGGCTAATGTGCCTAACTGGGAGTGTTATTGTTGCATGGTAGCTTTGAGTCATACTCCTGACAAGCAAGTGCGATGTTGGAATGTTCACAAGGCAGTACATTGGTTTTCACCTTAGTATGTTAAACAATTTTGCACTTCTTATTTGAACCAAAAGTAGCATACAATATAATCTATGATAATGGCATTGTCTGTATACTTCTGACTTTTTTGTTTGAGATTATAGTTGTACTAAATTATTATGCATACATAGTATTACAGTGCCTTGCATAAGTATTCACATTTATTCTGTCACAACCTGTAATTAAAATTGATTTAATTGGGAGTGGGGAAAAAAATGGAAAAGTCTTGATTGCATAAGTATTCACCCCCTTTGCTGTGACACCTCTAAATAAACTCTGGTGTTATAAAAAAAAAAAAATATCCCAAACTTTGAACAACCCCTGGAGGCCGTCTACCAAAACTTAGTGACCGGGTAAGGAGGGCATTAGTCAGAGATGCAACCAAGAGGCCACTGGTAACTCTGAAGGTGCTGGAGAGAGCTACAGCTGAGATGGGAGAAACCATCCATGTGACAACTATCACCCGGATGCTTCACAAAGCTGGGCTTTATGGGAGAGTGGCGAGAAGAAAGCCATTGCTGAAAAAAACTATATCAAATCCCATTTGGTAGACACCGCAAACTGGTTGAAAGGGGCTCTTAAACTTTTTGGCCTTAGAGCAAAGCGCTATGTGTGGCGCAAAGCCAACACTTCTCATTACGTTGAAGCATAGTGGTGGCAGCATCATGTTATGGGGATGCTTTTCATCGGCAGGGACTGGGAAACTGGCCAGGAATGAGGGCAAGTTGGATGGAGCCAAATTAATGGAAATTCTAGAGGAAAACCTGTTTCAGTCTGCTAGAGACCTGGGACTGGGGCAGAGGTTCACCTTCCAGCAGGACAATGACCCTAAACACACAGCCAAAGCTACACTGGAGTGGTTTTAAGAAAAATCCTGAATGTCTTAGAATGGCCCAGTCAAAGCCCAGACCTCAATCCGATTAAGAATCTATGGCAAGACTTGAAAATTGCTGTTCAACAATAGTCCCCATCCAACTTGACAGAGCTTGAGCAATTTGGCCAAGAAGAATGGGCAAAAATCGCAAGATCCAGATGTGCAAAGCTGGTAAAGACTTAGCCAAAAAGACTGCAGCTGTAATTGCTGTCAATGGTGATTTTCCCAAGTATTGACTCAGGGGGGTGAATACTTATGCAACCAACAAATGTTTTTTTAAATGTTTAATTATTAACTTTTGTGTCACAACAACAAATATTTTGCACCTTCAAAGTGTTATGTTGTGTACATCATATGGTAAAAATCCCAATTTTATTCCAGATTGTAACACAAAACAATGTGGAAAAGTACAAGGGGGGTTAATACTTACTGTGGCTTTCCGAAAGTATTCACCCCCTTGGAATTTTTCCTATTTTGATGCCTTACAACCTGGAGTTAAAATTGATTTTTGGGGGGATTTGTATCACTTGACTTACACAACATGCCTACCACTTTTGAAGATGCAAAATATTTTTTCTTGTGAAACAAACAAGAAATAAAACAAACAGAAAACAGAAAACTTGAGTACATAACTATTCACCCCCCAAAAAAAAAAAGTCAATGCTTTGCAGAGCCACCTTTTGCAGCAATTACAACTGCAAGTCTCTTGGGGTATGTCTCTTTAAGCTTGGCACATCTAGCCACTGGGATTTTTGTCCTTTCTTCAAGGCAAAACTGCTCCAGTCATACCACACATTCTCAATTGGATTGAGGTCTGGGCTTTGACCAGGCCATTCCAAGACATTTAAATGTTTCCCTTTAAGCCACTCTAGTGTTACCTTAGCAGTATGCATGGGGTCATTGTCCTACTGGAAGGTGAACCTCCGTCCCAGTCTCAAATTTCTGGAAAACTGAAACCGGTTTCCCTCAAGAATTTCCCTGTATTTAGCGCCATCCATCATTCCTTCAATTCTGACCAGGTTCCTAGTCCCTGCCAATGAAAAACATCCCCACAGCATGATGCTGCCACCACCATGCTTCACTGTGGGGATGGTGTTCTCGGGGTGATGTTGGGCTTGGGATTGCGCCAGATATAGCTTTGTCCTTGATGGCCAAAAAGCTCAATTTTTGTCTCGTCTGACCAGAGTACCTTCTTCCATATATTTGGGTAGTCTCCCACATGCCTTTTGGCAAACACCAAATGTGTTTGCTTATTTTTTTCTTTAAGCAAATGGCTTTTTTCTGGCCACTCTTCCCAGCTCTGTGGAGTGTACGACTTAAAGTGGTCCTATGGAGAGATACTCCAATCTCCGCTGTGAAGCTTTGCAGCTCCTTCAGGGTTATTGTTGGTCTCTTTGTTGCCTCTCTGATTAATGCCCTCCTTGCCTGGTCCGTGAGTTTTGGTGGGCGGCCCTCTCTTGGCAGGTTTGTTGAGGTGCCATATTCTTTCCATTTTTTTATATTGAATTTAGTGCTCTTTGGGATGTTCAAAGTTTCTGATATTTGTTTTATAACCCAATCCTGATCTGTAATACTCCACAACTTTGTCCCTGACCTGTTTGGAGAGCTCCTTAGTCTTCATGGTGCTGCTTGCTTAGTGGTGCCCCTTGCTTACTGGTGTTGCAGACTCTGGGGCCTTTCGGAACAGGTGTATATATACTGAGATCATGTGACAGATCATGTGACACTTAGATTGCACACAGGTGGACTTTATTTAACTAATTATGTGACTTCTGAAGGTAATTGTTTGCACCAGATCTTATTTAGGGGCTTCACAGCAAAGGGGGTGAATTTATATGCACGCACCTCCTTTCCGTTATTTACTTTGTAGAATTTTGTAGAATTTTAAAAAATACTTTTTTTCACTTCACCAATTTGGACTATTTTGTGTATGTCCATTACATGAAATCCAAATAAAAATCCATCTAAATTGCAGGTTGTAATGCAACAAAATAGGAAAAACACCAAGGGGGATGAATACTTTTGCAAGGCACTGTATGCAAGGCATAATGTTATGTAATACATGGAGAGACAAATGTTAGCTTATCAATAGGCCCATGAGATATAAATGGGGTATTGTGCCTATAACTAAATCCAAATATCAAATCAGTATGTTTATGTAGCCTACATACTGCACATTCTCATTGACAAAATCACATTGTTTTCCAGTGTATTCTGTTATCATAGACATTGATATAACGTATTATATCTGCACATTAATATAACATCTTATAGGAAAGACATGTAAAAAAAAAAAAATCTTTCTTATTTTTATTTGTTAAGAAATATACTGTATTATTAAAGGATGGGGTGCAATTGAAATGTTAGTGGTAGGTAGTATATGTTTTTTCCTGAAGCTACGGGAGCAATAAAATGAAAACAAACATTTAGGAAACTTTTGAAGAACTTTCAAATGACTGACCTTTTTTCTACAAAGATTTGTCCACCACATCTTTTCGTGGGGACATGTTTTTTGCACTAAAGGCTGCTTGAATACTCAGCAGTGCAATTATTTTGTCTCATGCATGTATTTAGAATCCAGTACGTTATCAATGTTGTACTACAGTATTTAAAACATATGGCATTACAAATGCCCTTGTTTTCTCTTCAATTTAAAGTCATGAAGACAAGACAGTATAACGTGCATGTCCACGGGACTAAAACGTAAAAGAAGTGGAAGGATTTTGGTTCCATGATTACTGTATTATAATGATAGAATGAGTGTCACAGAAGTCCATTCCCAAGTAAAGACACATACCAGAGTAACAGGCAGTAAATATATGATCACAATATTCCAACTAATTAATTTGTTTATTTTTACATTGATTTTGTCAGCTGTTACCTAAATGAACATTCCCTTAAATGAGTAGCCTAGTTATTGTATAGTATTGTATGGCAAGTAAATACGTGGTAAAGGCCTTAGTAAGCTTTTGCGTAAATTGGCCGGATTCACACACACACTAGAGGGATAGGGAAACATTAATGTATTGGTCTATTTTTCACTTATGTTTTTGATGCATTTTCACTTTTACACTCACCTAAACATGATTGGAATGTTTCTGCTCTAAAGGGATTACAGATTTAAAAAATGCACGGAATACAATTGATTTAGTTAATTACCTTGTCTATTTTATGGAATAAAAAGTATTGAATACAATGTCAAGTGTACCAAGTCTTTTATATATATTTATTTAATGGATGGTAATCATCAATACACATCAACTGTCCTATGCAGCTAATGAACAGGAATTCAAAACATACCGTAATGTGTTTTTCTAGGAACTCACATGTAGGCCCTATTTGGTAAAACAACGACCAAAAGGCCTGCGACATGAAAGCCAGGGAACTGTTTATTGGACAGGACAGATGTCTCAACACAGTCAATTGAGACTGAAGCTAGCCTAGCTCTAGCTCTCAAGAACCCAACGAGGCCCAGGGGGCTTATAGCGGTCCCCCTCTTGGGTTCCCAGCTGAACATATGGATCACAGCTGGCTCCATGTGAACTACAATCCCGACGCTCTGTTTTAACATTAAGAAACATTAGTAATCCTCGCCTGCGATACGGTTTTGGAAACATTTGGAATATAACTTTCGTACCAGCAAGAAATGATCTTTTATACACAAAATATACACTTACTGCACGCAATTTATCAAAGTTGCACCTGGCTGACTTCAGACACCACCTCCAGCCGAGGTAGGCATGACACAACCTCTCACCTTGCACTCGCATTTCCATTAGACCATTCCATTCCATATTTTTGGTGTTTTTCAAAGTACAGCAGGGTGCAACTTTGCTAAACTGCGTATAGTAAGTGTATCTGACTTGGAGGTGGAGTCAGGGGAACCCATTGAGGTCAGAAAGAAGCCGGGCAGGAAAAAATAAAGAAAGTGGAGCATATTAAGCATAAATATGGATTACTGCAGAAGGAAATTTAACATTACGAGAGTAAGGATTAATTAACTGCGGTGGCAGGTGCGGTGAGTTTGAGCCTCGTCCAGATGGTGATCAAGATGTTTTTTTGCCCGGTGGGAGTGTGATTTTTGGAGAGAATGGATCCTTGCCTTCTGACCGATCCATATGTGGTGTCAGATTGGGTGGAGAAGAGCTTGGGGAATGTTGGCTCGGTGAAAGTTACTCGATATGGAATCGTGTAGATTTTTTGCGTTTCTGCTGTCCAGAGGGACCGTGCACTCCACTCGACATGACTGGGGACAATAACTGTGACTTGCTTTCCTCTCCGGAAAGGAGTGATAACTGGAGTAGCGTTAAGTGTTTAGGAGAGCCAACTGAAGTTGAAGTTTTCCGGTGTCTGTGACGACCTCTGTTTGGTGTAAAGCAGACCCGGTGGAGAGCATGGTGAAAGAGAGAAGAAACTGTCTATGCTACTGAGTTTTGTTGCAGCATTTGTACCAGATAACGTCAAGTTAGGATGTGTCTGTTATTGCATGAGAGATTTTGTCCCGCACCCATTACAGTGTTTTAGGTGTCAAGCTTATGGTCATGTTGCAGCAGTGTGTAGGAGGGAGATTCCTAGATGTGAGAAGTGTGCAGGAGGACATGTGATAAAGGTTTGTGTAGTATACTGTAGGTGTAAAACGTTGTGTGTAAACTGTAGGGATGTCCATGGTACTGGAGATCCGAGGTGTCCAGTGAAAGAAAGGCAGGTTGAGGTTGCCAGGATCAGAGCAGTGCAGAAGGTGTCGTATGCTGAGGCAGAGAAGAGACAAGTAGATGAAGATGGGTCCAGGGTAAGGCATCCTAATAGGATCCCTGTGAGTAGGAAACCAGTATCTTTGACTTTTCAATCTATTGTTATCTCCAAAGTTTTGTCATCTTCCATAAATTGCGGGCTCGTGAATCCGCCATGGAAATAGAAAGAACAAGATGGTAATATGGATAGCCTAACTATTGAATGGTTTGGACTAGAGACACGTTTTTCTATATTGTAATGCAAACTTTGGTAGGCTGATGCCATGATTCTCACAACTAGTGGAAGTGAAATGATAGGCTACAATGAATTTGCTCATAATGCATGCAGCAAATGATATATAACAACAGCAGCACCCTGAACGCATCATCCACGAAACACCAATACTTGATGTAACAGCACATTTTTACATAGATAAACACGTTTGTGGAATCTTCTTTCATGGGTGACTTTTCGTTATAGGATAGACACTTGTGATTTTTAGCCGCACCGATCAAAGCAGTGGAGCGTGATCAAAATCATTCATCTTGGGGCAACGGTGAACGGGTTCCAAAATGTATTCCATTTATAAAATGTTAATATATTTGTTTAAAACACACTAGAACAAAAATAAGTGAAACTTTACAAATGATCCAATGGATTATGATAATTTGCTGGTAAAAAAAAAAGTGGAGGTACAAAAACATAAATTCGCACCCTCTATTTTAATTTGCTCCATGTCTCAGGCAGCCAAGTGCAGCTAGAGACGGAAGAGAACGCAAGACACCCCCAATCGCTGTTTTTTTTCTGGTCCAATGAAAGTCAATGAACTAAGTAGACCAGACCCAGCTGCTATTGCTTTGGTGTCTATGGAAAACACACCCCGTTAAGTAGACCAGAACTGAACATATTTCAATGTGGTTAACGGCCTGTGTGAACGATCTTCATTGATCCACCCTCTTTGCTGGAGCCAAAGATGGTCTATTATGTTGCTCAGCTCAGTTGCAACTTGCGAATTTTGCAGGTGTTTCTGATTAATTAACAATGCCATGCTGGTGGGTGATACTGTGCCATTGAAATAAAACCCAGCCCTGAAAGGTAAGTATGCTGAAAATAATTTACACGTCATTTCAAAGGAAAAGACACGTCAAGTACAAATTTCACGAAGCAGGCAGTTCGTTTTTTTGTCACAAGCCCAAATAGATCCAACTTTGACTAAAATGACAACGTATTGACATAAATCGTTGTACGACATCATGGGTAAGCTCTGGCCATCGTCTTTCAGCTCAAAAAAGTGGATTTCTATTGGTGTGGGCGTTTAACACAAGACAAACAATTAACTGACTAGAGTGGAAATTACAATTGAGTCCAAAGAGGATATGAATATAAAAAGAATTCCCTCATTATGTTGAAATCACAACTTACTTATCTTATGATCACGACATAACAAAAGTTGTTTTGTCAAGATCACAAGACAATTTTCTTGATATCATGACATGACAAAAGAGATTTTGTCGAGATCGCAAAATACTAAAAAGTATCAGGCATCATCCGGCAGGGTAGCCTAGTGGTTAGAGTGTTGGACTAGTAACCGGAAGGTTGCAAGTTCAAACCCCCTAGGTTTTTGCTTTGTAAGCTGTTTCATAGCTAAAGCTCTTTGCAGGCTTACAAAGCAGTCAGTGCCTATAAGGCTGATGCATATGATCCAGAGTGGGTGAGCTCTATTCCTGGTAGGCTGATCAGATTCAATAGCAGCCTCAGAGGCTAATGTCAGGATGCTGCCTTGTAGGCTGTTTCAAATGTAAGGCTCCTTGCAGACAACCTATAAGGCAGCATCCTGATTTATCTGCCTATGAAAAAGCTGCTATTGAATCTGATCAGCCTGCCAGGAATAGAGCGCATCCACTCTTGACCATGTGTATATACATATATATATAATGCTCTGACTGCTAATCTGCCTGCAAGGAGCTTTACTTATGAAAGAGCCTAAAATGCAGAATCCAGATTTATGAGCCTCTGAGGCTGCTATTGAATCTGATCAAGATCTGAGGCTGAAATTGAATCTGATCAGCATGTCAGGAATGGAGCTCACCCACCTTGTAAATGTAAATATTATCCATAAAACATTAAAAGTCCCTTACAATTATTCATATAAGTTATGCAAGCCAACAACCAGAATATATAACAAGCTAGCTATATATCTAGCTAACAAGATTACCTAGCTAACTAAATAGCTAGCTAGCTTGCTCACTCACAAGACTATCCAAGTTAGCTATGTTTGCTTGCATGTGATTGTCTGTGGTCTTGGGATGGCACACTGGGAAACAGGGCTGCTTGTCAGGCATCGTTCAGGGCTTAAATGCCCCACGTTGGCTTATCCCCCCCAGCTCTTAGTTTAAGGTAAGGGACATTTAGCTTGCTAACAATCGAATTTATGAACTGATAATGAGCTCCAAACACAAATGAAGGCATAATGTTAGCATGAAATGTACCACCTCTAAATGGGCTCTGTCGCCTCAGCCATACTGTCAATCTATCACCAATACATCCATTTATATCTTGTAATCTCGACAAAACAACTTTTGTTATGTCGTGATCATGAGAGAAATAAATTGTAATCCTGACATAACAAGGAAATCTTTTATTTATTTATATGTTCTCGATTGGTACGCCCAGATAAATAGAACACACAAAATTATAGTTAAAACAGTTTGGGGATTAAAAGTAGTGTCCAATAAAGACGTTATCCTAACATAAACATAAGTAAATCCTCTGGTGCACATGTGCCTATACCTGTTGAATCTGGAATATTCTGGCTGGGTGCACTAACCAGCAATCTTGGAGGACAGTAAAAGCTGATAGAAGTGCTTATTTTTGCCTGTTAGCCACCTCCATCACGGTTTTACAAATGGTAAAGAGTGAGTTCATTTTGCATGGTTGGAGACTTCACTTAAGGACCAATGGAATGGCCTAAAATGTACAAACTCCGCTCACCCGGGGCACCAGGCCATGCAAAACGAACTCACCCAATCTGAAGGAAGATGTTTTTTTTATTTTTTATTATGGGTGTTTTTTCACCCCAATTCCATGATATCCAATTGTGAAGATTTTTTATGTGAAAAAAATGCCTCATATGAGTCCAGAGACCAATCACATTGGGAATACAAAACAAAACATAATGTGATTGGTAAATGAGTTCCAAAACTCTGACCTATTGTTTTTAGACTTATACTGACCAATTTGATTGTCAGTATAACATGTAACCACAATCTACTGGTCAGTCTAGGTCTAAAACAATTGGTCAGATTTTTGACAACTCATTTAACCAATCACATCCTAGTTTGTTTTGTATTCCCATTATGATTGGTCCCTGAATCCATAGGAGGCTGTGTTGAAATGTAAAGTCCTCCTTCACTTTTCTAACTGTAAAGTCTTGATGAAAGTTGTGAAAATGTAAAGTGTTAATTTGTACTTTTAGTAAAGAAGCACTTTTATCAACTTCCACTGTCCTTAAAAAAGTTGCTGAATTTCCTCATCACTTCAGTTTGCTCCTGTATTCATTCACCTTGGTTGGAGAGTGAAGTGTTCTCTTCCCTTTGCTAATAAGCACACAGATGTTCCTCAATAGTTCAATTTATGGGAAGTTTAGTCAACAGCTAGTTCTCCACCACAGTGCTAGAGTAGTTAACGCTACATCCTTATGTTGGGCCCTGCTTAGCCAAGGGTAAACAACAGACTGCTGCAACCTGATTGGCTATCACCTGAAGCATACACATGATTCAGGTGATACCAGCACTTTGATAAGGTGATTAATTATACTGTTTTAATTATATTTAATTATGTGGATATGTTGTCTTGCATTCCTACCATCAAAAGGAGCTAACAACCAGTAGAGTATGTTTTTTATTCAACATACTGGCTTGTAAAGGTTGTGAGAGGAAACTTTCCTGATCCCAAACACAAAATTTTGCCCGAAACAGAATTCAACGCAATTCAACGTCGGGTTTCCAGGCAAAAAGACCCAGGCTGCAGAAACTCATTGAAGTGGAATTTGTGCTCCCGAGTGACGTAGTGGTCTAAGGCAAGAGGCACCACTACAGTCCCTGGTTCAAGTCCAGACTGTATCACAACTGGCAGTGATTGGGAGTCCCATAGGGCGGCGCTCAATTGGCCCAGCCTTGTCCGGGTTTGGTCAGGGTAGGCCATCATTGTAAATAAGAATTTGTTCTTAACTGACTTGCCTAAGTAAATAAGTTACTTTTTTTTTAAATGTAAATTGTGCTGGATCACCTGAACTTCATAGACAATGACCAAAAATACTTTTTCCAAAGTAAGGTGAAAACAGAGAGAGCAATCGAAAGGCAGTCAATCTACTTATTGATAGAATCATCAGGATCCAGCAACATCCAGACGATTGGTGCAGGTAGTTTGAGGATGCACTGTCAGCTGGGGGGTGTAAACATTCAGCCATCTACATGGAGGAAGTCCATCTCTGGAGGCAGAGAATGAAAATTCCGCCAGACTTATTGAACTTTTTTGAGGATGAAGACTACCGTTTTGCGGAAGATATTCTATTCCCAGAGGACCGTGAAATTGTATGTAATTGTATGTGTGTAGACTGTATTAGTGCCATATGGGACATTGTCCATAGCCTAAACTCCTATCAAATCATATTACTAATGATCAATAGACCTAGATGTAAACTGTAGATATATTGATGTAATACATCTGTGGACCAGATGAGGGCAGACTAATGTCACTAACTGCACTGCAGCTCTTGATAGGGTATGAGTTTATTATGTGAGTAAATTTTTAGTCATGCATTAGCCTGTAATTTAACAATTACATTTCTGTTCTAGATATATTAGCTGAATATCAAAACAGAATAAATATATGTGGGACTGAGGAACTTCTCAGGAGTTCTCCATCTTCTTGAAGGTGTTACAGGACACTGAACACCCTGACCTGGTTAAAGAACTGATATGGAAGACACCTGATGATTACTTGATAGATAAGGATTCATAGATTGTCCTATAATTGCCCATATATTGCCCTTCATGCTAGCCAAAACCATGCTCCTTTGAACTTGAACAGATCTTGTGAGGAATAGTAGCCAGTAGATTCCGACCCTACCGTTACACTTGTTTACATTGAGTTGCACTGGAGTCGGAACACAATCATGGTTAAATTTAGACTCCATGGAGCCGGCGCAAGATATGGGTCAGAAAACATACCTCAATGCAGGGATGGGATATGCAACTGTACTCCAAATGTTACCTTTATCCACACTGATACATCGAGAAGTTTTCCAGGAAAACTTTTCGGCCTAGCTAGCAGTAGCCACTGCAGCCTTTTTGGAATGGCAGTGTCAGCCAATCAACTTCTTTATTGTTCAATGAGATGTGCCATACCATAATGGCTGCATTGGCTACTGCTAGCTACGCAGCATGAGGATGAAAAGGTCAGTTTTCCAGGAAAACTAGCAGTATTTCAAACTTCTCAATGTATCAGTGTGGCTAAATTTAGAATGTGGAGAACAGTGGCATATTCATTCCCTGCATTGACATTTTCCAACCCATATCTCGCGCATGCTCCACAGTAACCATGATTGCATTCCGACCCCAGCGTAGGTCAGTGTTAACAAGCGTAATGGTAGGGTTGTAATCTGCTAACTATAAGGAATAGTAGTTTTGAATAAGTTGTAAATGCTGATTAGCCTATGTCTTTTCCTCGTCATTATATACGTTATATTATAAACCGGGTAGTTTGGATGCTGATTTGCTAAAACAGCATTTGGCCATATTTATGTGAGACCATATACCATGACTATAATGTTTAGCCTTTTCACCTTGGTAAAAATGCGCCTTTTCACCTCGATATAATGGCTGCATCAACAATATTTCAACATGCCGATGTAGAAAATACGCGGTTAGATGAACTTGAGAGAAACCGAAATGAAAACAACATTGTAAAACAAACAAAGTGGGTACTTACCTACTTCACTGACTGGTGGGCAGAAAAAGGGATATGTGAGTCTAGGAATAGAACAAAAATGGAGCTGAACATCATTCTACGGGACTTTCATGGTTCAGTGAGAAACATGAATGGTGAAGAATAAGTGGTGTAAAGTACTTAAGTAAAAATAATTTTAAGTACTACTTAATTCGTTTTGGGGGGTATCTGTACTTTACTATTCATATTTTTGACAACTTTTACTTTCACTTCACTACATTCATAAAGAAAATTATGTACATTTTACTCGATACATTTTCCCTGACACCCAAAAGTACTCGTTACATTTTGGAGGCTTAGCAGGACAAAAAATGGTTAAATTCACACACTTATCAAGAGACTTTTACTCAAGTATGACAATTGGGTACTTTTTTCACCACTGCGAATTCACACACTTATCAAGAGACTTTTACTTGAGTAAGTTTCTATTACTGTATCTTTACTTTTACTCAAGTATGACAATTGGGTACTTTTTTCACCACTGCGAATCATATGGAATTAGCAGCTACGCTAGACATATCAACGACCCCCCCCCCCCCTCTCGGTTTGGCATGGAGTATTCAGAAGGACACCGAATTCTCAACGAGCAACAATGTGTCTGTCGGCGTAATTAAAAAGTTGAGTAAAGAGGGGCACAACAAAGCTGCCCACCAGTGAATGGATACTGTACATATGGTATGTAACTGTTAGCTAGCTAGCAAAATCATTCTAATGTACCCTGACAATATAACTGGAAGCTATGTAGGCCTAACTATTAGCTAACGTTATTTTGTCTTAAAATGTTTTAGGTACATAAAAGAGACTATGGGAGTGAACACCCTTGCAGCAATCAATGATCTGCAAAATAGCTGTCCTGTCGCAGATTTACACCAACTACTGCCTCGAACCACCATGATCCAGAAACGGTCGGATGCTTGACTAGTGGCACGATAAATACTGTCTTTCAGAGGACACAGATTGGAAACCTCTCTTCGACGTTCCTGGAGACCAAATCTGTAAGCGGTGGAACACTATTCTCTCTGACAACACAAGCAGCAGCTCCCCCAGCAAATGCCGGAATCCATTTCCAGCAGCATAGAGCCCAATAAACGACACCATGAGCAAACCAACAACAAACAATAACGTGGGACAATTTTAAGAAATGGCAACATTCAACATTAATAAATAGGTGGCATGTGTTAGTCACTCTAGAAGTGGCGCTAATGCTTGCTTGCTAGCTAGCCTGTGGTTATGTTGCATTGCATAACTAGTCAAGCAACAAGACTTTTACCGGACTACTTTTTCTGGTGGAATGTATTTATTATCAATGTATTGATTAAAGTTACATGTTCAATTTAGATGTGTAGTTCCTTGCCTTACTGTGTTGGAAAACGGTTTATAAAAGCAATACAGTGCCTTGCAAAAGTATTCATCCCCCTTGGTGTTTTTTGTATTTTGTTGCATTACAACCTGTAAATAAAATTTTATTTGGATTTCATGTAATGGACATACACAAAATAGGCCAAATTTTAAAAAGTAACATGTTAAAAATAATAATAATTTTAAGTGGTGCGTGCATATGTATTCACCCCCTTTGCTATGAAGCCCCTAAATAAGATCTGGTGCAAACAATTACCTTCAGAAGTCACATAATTAGTTAAATAAAGTCCACCTGTGTGCAATCTTAGTGCCACATGATCTGTCACATGATCTCAGTATATCTACACCTGTTCTGAAAGGCCCCAGAGTCTGCAACACCAGTAAGCAAGGGGCACCACTAAGTAAGCGGCACTATGAAGACCAAGGAGCTCCCCAAACAGGTCAGGAACAAAGTTGTGGAGAAGTATAGATCGGGGTTTGGTTATAAAAAAATATCAAAAAGTTTGAACATCCCACAGAGCACCATTAAATCCATTATTAAAAAATTTAAAGAATATGGCACCACAACAAACCTGCTAACAGAGGGACGCCACCAAAACTCAAGGACCAGGCAAGGAGGGCATTAATCAGAGAGTCAACAAAGAGACTAAAGATAACCGTGAAGGAGAGAGTGGCCAGAAAAAAGACATTGCTTAAAGAAAAAAACAAGCAAACATGTTTGATGTTTGCCAAAAGCCATGTGGGAGACTCCCCAAACATATGGAAGAAGGTACTCTGGTCAGATGAGACAAAAATTGAGCTTTTTGGCCATCAAGGAAAACTCTATGTCTGGCGCAGCCCCAACACCTCTCATCACCCCGAGAACATCATCCCCACAGTGAAGCATGGTGGTGGCAGCATCATGCTGTGGGGATGTTATTCATCGGCAGGGACTGGGAAACTTGTCAGAATTGAAGGAATGATGGATGGCGCTAAATACATGGAATCTCTTGAGGGAAACCTGTTTCAGCCTTCCAGAGATTTGAGACTGGGATGGAGGTTCACCTTCCAGCAGGACAATGACCCTAAGAATACTGCTAAAGCAACACTCGAGTGGTTTAAAGGGAAACATTTAAATGTCTTGGAATGATCTAGTCAAAGCCCAGACCTCAATCCAATTGAGAATTTGTGGTATGACTTAAAGATTGCTGTACACCAGCAGTACCCATCCAACTTGAAGGAGCTGGAGCAGTTTTGCCTTGAAAAAAGGGAAAACATCCCAGAGGCTAGATGTGCCAAGCTTGCAGCTGTAATTGCTACAAAGTATTGACCTGTAAGGTACCTCAGGTTTTTATTTATGTTTTATTTAACCTTTATTTAACTAGCCAAGTCAGTTAAGAACAAATTCTTATTTACAATGACGGCCTACACTGGCCAAACCTACGGCCTACACCGGACAACGCTGGGCCAATTGTGCACCGCCCTATGGGACTCCCAATCACGGCTGGTTGTGGTACAGTCTGGTTAGTGGTATAAGGCCTATATACCACAGCTAAGGGCTATATCCAGGCACTCCGCGTTGTGTTGTGCATAATAACAACACTTAGCCAGTGGTATTGGCCATATACCACACCCCCTCGGGTCTTATTGCTTAAACATGATCAATACACCAGATACAGTGCATTCGAAAAGTAGTCAGATTCCTTGACTTTTTCCACATTTTGTTACATTACAGAATAATTCAAATGGATTTAAAAAATAATGATCCTCAGCCATCTTCACACTACACCCAATAAAGACAAAGCAAAAACAGGTTTTTGGAACTTTTTGAACATTTATTAGAACCCGATGGTCACTCTGACAGAGCTCTAGAATTCCTCTGTGGAGAACCTTCCAGAAAGACAACCATCTATGCATCACTCCACCAATCAGGCCTTTATGGTAGAGGGGCCAGACAGAAGTCACTCCTCAGTAAAAGACACATGACAGCCCGCTTGGAGTTTGCCAAAAGGCACCTAGAGACTATCGGACCATGAGAAACAAGATTCTCTGGTCTGATGAAAGCAAGATTGATGAAAACCTGCTCCAGAGCACTCAGGAACTCAGACTGTGGCAAAAGGTTCACCTTCCAACAGGACAATGACCCTAGTTTACCAACATTAAAAATAAAAAAAATCTTTGTCATTATGGAGTATTGTGTGTAGATTGATGCGAAAAACAACACAATTTAATACATTTTAGAATAATGCTGTTACTTAACAAAATGTGGAAAAAGTGAAGGGGTCTGAATACTTTCTGAATGCACTGTATATAGTCATACTGAACTTCTCTTTATACAAAGTTGGGAACCATCAAAAAGTCGCACTTTAAGGGGAGTTCTAATCCATCCCTCATTCTACAGTCCGCAGTTCTGGATTAAGTTAGCAGCACTTGTATCGTGTCAGTTAGCATTCAACTCGAAACAAACTTTGGTGGAATCGGTTGAATAATTTATGGGAAGAGTGAGGAAATGCTGGAAATATGTAGGAGGAGCTTGTCAAGCTGGCTTCAAATGAAAGCCAAATGTGCAATGAAACTCAGGGCGGTATTCTTTTTGTATGTTTACCTTAAGTCAACAGGAAGTTACTCACTCACTGTTCTTGTTTCTTCTGAACATGCTGTGATGTCAGTCCTATATTGCATCATGTCCTCCTAACATTACTTGAAAGCTCTCTTCATTGTTTTATGGATTTTAAACATTCAAATTACATGTCAGGACCTTCAATCAAAGCTCAACAGCTGATGTTTCGCTGATATAAAAGTATTAAATCAGATCACTTAAAATAATTAGATGAACATGTAATTATAGTAAAGTTATAATAAGCATTTTGGGGGGGTTAAAAGGAAACATTTGCACTCCTCCTGAACAGAATTTTGTACCAGAGTTTTAAACTAATTGAGGGGCACTTGTACATCAAGTTTAAGCATACGTTGCAGACAGTCCCATGCTTCTGGTGCACAATAGGAAAAGACAGTCTTGCCGAACTCAGTAGTGGACCTCAGGACTATAAATAGTTAGCAACCTTCTAGTAAACTGCATCGGGTAAGTCAAATCAAATTGTATGAGTCGCTTACACATTTTGCAGATGTGCAGAGAAATGCTTGTAGCAAAGTTGCCTAGGAGCTAAGAACAGGGCTACCATGTCTGTTGGCGCCATATTGTTAGTTGTGAAGGAGAGCAGGCTAAATAAGAATTTGTTCTTAACTGACTTGCCTAGTTAAATAAAGGTTAACTACAGAGGTCGAGAGGGAGTTTACCCAGAAGGGCTTTGTTTATGAAAACATATACTATGTAGCTGTGCATGTAAAGCGAGGACCAGCCCATTAGTAACAAAGCGCAAGGATGCATGATAAACTGAGGTCCAGTCTGTAATTAATCACCATAATCCAACGGAAAGTAAGCCTTGTTACGAAAATAAAAACCCAATTTCACTATTGTTGCTTGTACTTGAGTTTTGAATAAGATAGCATGAAAGGAACTCTCAGTTGATTTCCCATTTGGAGGAGAATCCATAGTTTGGGTAAGAGGAAAATGGAATCAGAGAGAAGTTTGAATGGAAGAGTTCCTAGAGCCTGTCCTATTTGGCTCAGAGAATATGTTCCATGGACAAACCACACAGAGGTTAAACAGGACGGAACATAGCCAAAGCTCCAAATTGCAACCACATGCTATTTAGACTCCATAAAAGGTCTAAAGAAAGGGTTGGATGTTGTTGCATGGTTATGTTTCATTAGTGAAATAGCATTTTACCAAACAAAAAATGTGTACTTCCTCCTCATAACTGCATTTAGTCAAATAAACTCCCAACACAACTCTGCAAGCATCAGGTCAAATAGCGTTTAATTTCAGTTTCATCATCACATTTGTTGAATTAAATGACATGTCATAGCTTTGTGTACATAGAAAAACTACTTGACCAAATGTATGTGGACACCTGCTCGTCAAACATCTTAAACTAAAATCATGGGCATTAATATGGAGTTGGTCCTCCCTTTGCTGCAATAACAGCGTCCAAACTTCTGGGAAGGCTTTACACTAGATGTTGAAACATTTCTGTGGGGACTTGCTTCCATTCAGCCACAAGAGCATTAGTGAGGTCAGGCACTGATGTTGGGCGATTAGGCCTGGCTTACAGTCGACGTTCCAATCCATCCTAAAGGTGTTCAATGGGGTGAGGTCAGGGCTCTGTGCAGGCCAGTCAAGTTCTTCCACACCGATCTTGACAAACCATTGTATGGACCTCACTTTGTGCATGGGGGCATTGTCATGCTGAAACAGGAAAGGGCCTTCCCCAAACTTGGATGGTGGAAGCACAGAATTGTCTAGAATGTCATTGTATGCTGTAGTGTTAAGATATCCCTTCACTGGGACTAAGGGACCTAGCCCGAACCATGAAAAACAGCCCCAGACCATCATTCCTCCTCCACCAAACTTTACAGTCGGCACTATGCATTGGGGCAGGTAGTGTTCTCCTGGCAACCCAGATTTGTCCGTTGGACTGCCAGATGGTGAAGCGTGATTCATCACTCCAGAGAACATGTTTCCACTGCTCCAGAGTCGGAGAGCTTTACACCGCATTGCTTGGGTGCGGCTGCTCTGCCATGGACATCCATTTCATGAAGATCCCAACTAACAGTTAATGTGCTACTTTGCTTCCAGAGACTGTTTGGAACTAGGACGTGAGTGTTACAACCGAGGACAGAGGATTTTTACGCTCTGCGTGCTTCAGCACTCATTAGTCTCATTCTGTGAGCTTATGTGGCCTACCACTTCGCGGACTGAGCCGTTGTTGCTCCTAAACATTTTCAACTTTTCAATAACAGCACCCACAGTTGACAGGGACAGCTCTAGCAGGGCAGAAATTTGATGAACTGACTTGTTGGAAAGGTGGCATCCTATGACGGTGCCACGTTTAAAGTCACTGAGCTCTTCAGTAAGGCCATTCTACAGCCAATGTTTGTGTATTGAGATTTCATGCTTGTGTGCTCAATTTATACATCTGTCAGAAACGTGTGTGGCTAAAATAGCCGAATACGCTAATTTGAAGGGGTGTCCACATACTTTTGTGTATAGAGTGTAGGTCTGGGTTTTCCAGGAAGCCTCTCCTTTCTTTTTGTTGTCAGAAAGAGATTTGAATTTATGTTAATGATGCCTTGAGATCATAATCTTTCACACGCTAACCCTTGAATTTAATTATGAGTAAGTGTATGCCCTTTCAGAGGCAACGTTTACTCTGCTCACCTCATGTAATAGTGATGACTGATTGGTTCACTTTATAAATCCTCCAATTGATATTTATGGCATGAATCGACCAGAAGGGGTATATGACATCATAATGATGATGAGTCATGGGACGTCAATGTGATGTGGCAGGTGAGCTAACAGGAGGACAAGGACAGGTGAAGCCTGACACATTGATGCTGATAGCTCCTGTCACTCAAACCAGCCTCTGATGACACCATAGTGTTGTACTGCCTTGATTTCGACTTACTGTCAATCTTGCTTACATTACTCTGATATCAAGATCATGAGTCCCCACAAGAAAAATAAAATGTTATACTGCATAGCTACTCTGGAAGTTGGGCACAATGCTTGATGTGAGCAGATCCAATACATCTGAGGTGATGTTGTGTTTCCATGAACCAGTGGCATGTGTGTTGCTCTGCTAAAATAATGTATTGGAAATGCTTCATAATATATTGATGTAGTAGACAGAAAACCAGTCTGTGTGGGATTCGTATCTTATTGACATGGCATTAACCATGGATAATGGAGGCATTTCCTCTCTAATAAGTCAGAGGTCAGGGAATTGCTAATAAAAGAAAAGGAGTCCACAAAGTTCAGTGTCTATTTCCTATTGAGTTTAGGATCTTATCTCTCCATCTCCATAGTTTTGTGTTGCATGAGTCCAATTTAATAGTGTCCCTTCAGGCAAGACAGAGACCACTAACATACAATGTCTGGGAGACAGTAGGGAGATTAAAAAGTGTTCCATGTCTATACAGTATGATGTTGTTTTAACAGCAGGGTTGAGAAGGACACAGTTCAGCATAACACCAAACCCCATACAATGACAAACCAAGCCTTGACTTGCTGGGAATGTTGTAACCGTAGGCCCTAATTGTAGGGTGCTGACGTGGACAGCAGTTTTGTTATGAACCTCTCTACTCTGCTGTACTTTAGAGTGCTTTCCTGCTGCTTGAGGCTCTAGAAAATATGACATTGTTCTTCAAAATTATCAGATGGCCATGGCCCGCCTTTGAGGGAAAAAACATCATCATATGCCTCTCAACAGGAAGTGGTAAAACCAGAGTTGCCGTTTATGTTGTCCTGGTTAAGAAGGTACTAACTCCAGTTTTCAATAAAATGTCTTATGCAAACAATCTGTGTCTGTATGCTTGTGTATTGTAGCAAAGCTATATGGATCACAAATAACTGCTAGCTCAGTATAGTACTGGGCAAGACACAATTTGTGTCTCTACTCTTCACAAAGTCTATGTTAAAAAGTATGAAAATACCCCACTACAACATTTCAGCTTGGCACAGACTTTCTATATCTGAAAAAAACCTTGTCATATGACATCTAGCGGGTTTCACATGGATGATAAAACCTATTTTCTTCTCAATAGAAAGTGTTGCGTATAAATGATGCGTATCCCAAAATACATCCCAATCCATGTGACCAATTTGAGGAATATCATTCAATAAAACCCACCATGTGATATGCATCTTCATTAAAGTAGAGATTGAAAAAATGACTTTCCTAGTGTTGTTTCTGCGAGGAAAGGGAGTGTTTCCCCATCCAAGTACCTCCACAAACTGAAAACCAATCAACCTACTTGAACCCCCCCCCCCCCCCCCCCCAAACAAAGTGAACCACTTTTGTGTCACCAGTCGAGTCTATTGATTAACTCTGTTGATAAATAGTGGCATTTTCAAACACGACAGTGAGAAATGCAGTATATCATTGTTTTTAGAGGCAGACCCTCACATCTTTCATCTTTTTAATAATGTGTTCTCCTTCAGGTGCCCCTGGTGGAGCAGCACTACTTCACAGAGTTCTGGAAGTTCCTGAAACACAAATACAATGTGGAGAGGGTCAGTGGGGACTCCTAGCTCAAAATCTCCTTCATAGAGATTGACCAGAAAAATGCTATCTTCATCTGTACGGCCCAGATTCTGGAGAACTACTTGAAAAGGTCTCACGGTGGAGATGATGACGGGATTCAACTTTCAGGTTTGACATTTCTTGATTACGACAATGTGAGTGATGATGGTAGTAATGGTAAATAACAAATCCACAAGTAGCTGTTCACGTTCATGCAAATCTTTGACCGTCTGTTTTTTTCTCAGCCAATGCTTTGCCTTACCCCAAAGTTAGTTTGCTGTCCACAGCTGTGGAAGTTACCAGGGATTTGAATTTTGGAATCGAAAGTAAACAGGAGTGTGTTTCCTCTGAGAATTCATCTGACAGGTTTTTGTCAGTCAGTTGCTTCTGGCTCTCCTGCTTGCTCTTGCTGGCACTCGCCAGTCCAAGGTGGAATATCCCTCAGTGTAACATATGCTGTTTGTTGAAACGCCTGAGAGGGTTCCATTTTTTCTGCTGCTTTCCAGGCCACACGTCTGTTCAAGCCATCAGTGTGTGCCTTATCAAATTCACAAGAGAGCCTCTGTCACTGCATCAGACTGAATGTTCTACTCCAGGCTCCTATGCCCCTCCGGGGAAGTGATTTGTAGCACTCCTGTTTTAAAGTTGTATTTGTGAATGTTCATACCCCATCACACATCTCTCGTTGCTGTGAAATGCACATTTAACCCCCTTTCTGATAAATGGCCTCTAGCGCCACAGCAGTCATGCGGTGTGGTTGAAACTGCATCGTAGACTTCCTAGAAAAGTGGTGGTTAGTGTGGGAGTACCTCAGACAGAGGCAGGGAGGAAGACTGAAATTTGTGGGTGTCAATAAGCCACTTGTATATTTACAGCACTAGCATTATGGGAGAGAAAACAAAGGAGAGGTTGAATACCGGTAGTAAAGCTAAAGCAAACTCTTGTTCCTAGGAAGCCGACAGCAATGTAACCAGACCCACGGTACAATGTAATGGGAAAATCAGACATTAGAGGAGACAAAGTGATCAGCAAACCAAGCTGGCCTCAGCAGATGCTTTTCTACAATCTATGAGGGTCAGGCGGTTTTAGACTGTTGAATGAGTAATAGCAGGGATGTTTATGATTTGAAATGTACACCAGCTGTGACCTGCAGTGTATCCATCATATGACACATATTCTTACGTTAAACCGATACCTTTCATTGTCTTTTTGTTGACTTGATTGTTGACTTGTGATTTGCTCCGTATTTCTGTGGTGTAGATGTGTCACTGATTGCCATCGCACACAAAAAGGGATGGGTCTACACCAGTAGAAAAAAAAGGTTCCAAAAGGGTTCTTTGAAGAGGGATCGGGTTCTACCAAGAACTGTTTTGATCTGAAGAACCCCTTTTTGGAAGACAAAGGTTATTTGCAAGGCAAAGTGTTCTACTATAACCTTTAACTTCATAAGAACTGTTGATGGAAGAAAGGGTTCTTTCATGATTTTTTGGAAGGCAAGAAGGATTCTATATAGAACCGTATATTATATTTCCTAGCATGCTCTATTGCAGGGTAATTTTCATAATTGTTGGTTTTAATATCTGTGTTTTTGAATTGATTTATTAATCTCATGTTACACAAAGATAAATAGCATAGATTTTTCTAAACTCATCCACTCTGTTAGTAGTTGGACTTATTGCACCCGTTACTGAGATGGTTGTTCCAGTTTAGATGATTGGGGTAGTCTCAGCATCCAATCATCCCTACCCTTGCAGTCATTCTGAATGTAGGTTGCGGGTGATAAAATATTCCACTTGTTGGATATCCTAACTCTGGCTTGATTCCTATATGAATTAAAAATCACTTTGCAAGCCAACATAATGTGACTTTCAGGCCTGATGTGGCCTGTAAACCAGGAGTTTCCTAACACTGCTGTGTTAAGGTAAAACTTGACCATCAAAGAAAGGTCTTATGATATACAGTGCCGTCAGAAAGTATTCACACTACTTGACTTTTATCACATGTTGTTGTGTAACAGGCTGAAATTAAAACAGATTACATTGAGAATGTTGGTCACTGGCCTACACACAATGCCCCATAATGTCAAAGTGGAATTAGGTTTTTAGACATTTTTACAAATTAATTCAAAACGAAAAGCTGAAATGTCTTCAGTCAATACGTATTTGTTGTTATGGCAATCCTAAATATATTCAATAGTAAAAATGTTCTTAACAAGTCACATAATATGTTGCAAGTCACTCACTCCGTGTGGAATAATAGTGTTTAACATGATTTTTTTAATGAGAACTTCCTCTCTGTACCCCATACATACAATTATCTGTAAGGTTTTCCAATGCCTTGCAAAGAAAGGCACCTATTGGTAGATGGGTAAAATAATAAAAAGCAGACATTGAATATCTCTTTGAGCATGGTGAAGTTATTAATTAGTGTATCAATGGTGTATCAATACACCCAGTCATTACAGAGATACAGGCGTCCTTTCTAACTCAGTTGCCAGAGAGGAAGGAAACCGCTCAGGGATTTCATCATGACGCCAATGGTGACTTTAAAACAGTTATAGAGTTGAATGGTTGTGAAAAACTAAGGATGGATCAGCAAAATTAAAGTTACTCCACAATACGAACCTAAATGACAGAGTGAAAATAAAGAAGCCTGTACAAAGTCCTAAACATTCATCCTGTTTGCAATAAGGCACTGAAGTACAAAAATATGGCAAAGAAATGAACTTCATGTCCTGAATACAAAGATTTATGTTTGGGGCAAATACAACACATCACTCTGTCATGCTGTATAATGATAGGAGACAGGTGCAGGAATACGTGATCGTTTTTTAAATTTCTCCACCCAAAATAAAGTAAGTCATGACAATGACGTAGACGAAGCCCAAAACAAACACGTGTATATACAGTTGAAGTTGGAAGTTTACATACACTTAGGTTGGAGTCATTATAGTTTTGGCAAGTTGGTTAGGACATCTGCTTCGTGCATGACACAAGTCATTTTTCCAACAATTGTTTACAGACAGATTAGTTCACTTATAATTCCCTGTGTCACAATTCCAGTGGGTCAGACGTCCACATACACTAAGTTGACTGGACTTTTAAACAGCTTGGAAAAATCCAGAAAAGGATGTCATGGCTTTAGAAGCTTCTGATACGCTAATTGACATCATTTGAATCAATTTCAGGTGTACCTGGGGATGTATTTCAAGGCCTACCTTCAAACTCAGTGCCACTTTGCTTGACATCATGGGAAAATCCAAATAAATCCGCCAAGACCTCCACAAATTGTAGACCTCCACGAATCTGGTTCATCCTTGGGAGCAATTTCCAAACACCTCAAGGTACCATGTTCATCTGTACAAACAATAGTACGCAAGTATAAACAGCATGGGACCATTCAGCCATCATACCGCTCAGGAAGGAGACACGTTTTGTCTCCTAGAGATGAACGTACTTTGGTGCGAAAAGTGCAAATCAATCCCAAAACAACAACAAAGGACCTCGTGAAGATGATGGAGGAAACAGGTACAGAAGTATCTATATCCACAGTATAACGAGTCCTATATCGACATAACCTTGAAAGGCCGCTCAGCAAGGAAGAAGCCACAGCTCCAAAACAGCCATAAAAAAGCCAGACTACGGTTTGCAACTGCACATGGGAACAAAGATCGTACTTTTTGGAGAAATGTCCTCTGGTCTGATGAAACAAAAATATAACTGTTTGGCCATAATGACCATCCCAACACCATCCCAACCGTGAAGCACGGGGTGGCAGCATCATGATTTGGGGGTGCATTGCTGCAGGAGGGACTGATGCGCTTCACAAAATAGATGGCATCATGAGGGTGGAAAATTATGTGGATATATTGAAGCAACATCTCAAGACATCAGTCAGGAATTTAAAGCTTGGTCGCATATGGACAATGACCCCAAGCATACTTCCAAAGTTGTGGCAAAATGGCTTAAGGACAACAAAGTCAAGGTATTGGAGTGGCCATCACAAATCCCTGACCTCAATACTATAGAAAATTTGTGGGCAGAATTGAAAAAGCTTATGCGAGCAAGGAGGCCTACAAACCTGACTCAGTTACACCAGCTCTGTCAGGAGGATTGGGCCAAAATTCATCCAATTTATTGTGGGAAGCTTGTAGAAGGTTGCCCGAAACATTTGACCCAAGTTAAACAAGTTAAAGGCAAGGCTACCAAATACTAATTGAGTGTATGTAAACTTCTGACCCACTGGGAATGTGATGAAAGAATCAAAAGCTGAAATAAATCATTCTCTCTACTATTGTTCTGACATTTCACATTCTTAAAATAAAGTGGTGATCCTAACTGACCTAAGAGAAATAATTTTTACTAGGATTAAATGCCAGGAATTGTTTAAAGGTCTTGGCTGATTTATTTAGATTTTCCCATGCTGTCAAGCAATGAGGCACTGAGTTTGAAGGTAGGCCTTGAAATACATCCACATGTACACCTCCGATTGCCAAAAATGATGTCAATTAGCCTATCAGATGCTTCTAAAGCCATGACATCATTTTCTGGAATTTTCCAAGCTGTTTAAAGGCACAGTCAATTTATGTAAACTTCTGACCCACTGGAGTTGTGACACAGTGAATTATAAGTGAAGTAATCTGTCTGTTAACAATTGTTGGAAAATGACTTGTGTCATGCACAATGCAGATGTTCTAACCGACTTGCCAAAACTATAGTTTGTTAACAAGTCATTTGTGGAGTGGTTGAAAAACGAGTTTTAATGACGCCAACCTAAGTGTATGTAAACATCCGACTTCAACTGTATATAACACAGGAAGGTAAACCCAACAAAAGCGTGATGTGTAATCCTCCAAATAACTCTTCATGTTTTCAAGCATGGTGGTGGCTGCATCATGTTATGGGTATGCTTGTCATTGGCAAGGACAGGAGGTTTGTGTATAAAAAAATAAATGGAATAGAGCTAAGCTCAGGAAAAATCCTTGTCACGACTTCCGCCGAATTCGGCCCTTCCCCTTTATTCGGGTGGTGTTCAGCGGTCGACGTCACCGGCTTTCTAGTCACTACCAATCCATTTTTCTGTTTCGTTTTGTTTTGTCTGATTACACACACACCTGTTTTACATTCCCTCATTACATTCCCTATTTAACCATCTGACATACATTTCTGTTCTGTCCATGATTGTTCATGTCGTTAGTGGTTGTGTTTGTGTTAGAGTTGTGTTTTATATTCCTATTTGGAATTTTGCTTTATTCTTTGAGTAAACTCAGTTAGATTACTCTATACCTGCGCCTGACTCCGCATTCACTTTGCACCCAATCGCTGACAATCCTAGAGGAAAAGGTGGTTCAGATTGCTTTCCAAAAGACACGGGAGAAAAATTAACCCTTCAGTAGGACAATAACCAAAAGTACAAGGCCAAATATACACTGGAGTTGCTTTCGAAGACGACATAAATTTAAATCACCTTAAAAAAAATCAATGGCAAGACTTGAAAATGGCTGTCTAGCAATGATCAACAACCAACTTGACAAAGCTTGAAGAACTTTTTAAAGAATATTGTGGAAATATTGTACAATCCAGGTGTCCAAAGCACTTAGAGACTTACGCAGAAAAACTCACAGCTGTAATCGCTGACAAAGGAAATTCTAAAATGTATTGCCTCAGGGAGCTGAATTCTTATGGAATCAAGATATATACTAAAAGTGTTTTATTTTTCGTAAATTATAACAATTGTTTAAAAAAATGCTTTTTTCACTTTGACATTACAGATTATTTTGTGTAGATCGTTGACATTTTTTTTTTAGAATAATAATTTTATCCATTTTAATCCCACCTTGTAACACAGCAAAATGTGGAATAAATCAAGGGGTGTGAATACATTCTGAAGGCAATGTATGTAATGTATTGTCATATATCATTAAATTGTAAAGGCTAATAAGGCTGGTGGAACCATTAGTTCTAGGAAAAACCCTTCATAGAAGGTTCTAGGAAAAACCTTAAAATTATAAAGTTGTTATTGGTAGAACCTTTCATGGAGGATTCTAGGAATAACTTTAAAATTGTAACGTTGTTATTGGTAGAGCCATTCATAGAGGGTCCTAGGCAGAACCCTTCATAGAGTGTTCTAGTTAGAACCATATACAGGGGTTTCTATGAATAACCCTACATGAAGGGTTCTAGGGAGAACCCTCTGCAACGGGTTCTACCTAGCACCAAATAGGGTTCCCCAATGGGGACAAACCGAAGAATCCTATATGGTTCTACTTGGCACCTTTTTTTTCTAAGAGTGTACAACCACATTCTGATCCATTACCTGAAGCAGAAGCACAAAAACGCCACATTAAGGAAAGAGCAGAAGGATACAGTGTCTCCCCCCCCAGACCCTGGGCTTGGCCGTCTCACCCGGCGTTGGGGGAGCCAATAAAATGGAGGAAGCCGAGGAGCACATTCTACAAGTCAATAACATGCATTACTAAGCTACATCTCTTTTTTTCTCCCTCTTTCTCTCTCTCTAGACACACACACACCCTCATCATTCTCATTCTTGCCCTCCCTCAGTTCATTGAACAATTTCCTCCCTCCCAGTCAAGCAGTTCCCCACCCTCCCTCAGTTCCTCCCTCATTCAGTTAGTACACTGCTCAGTGCAAACCCCTGCTCAGCCAAGCTGTTTCCAATGTTCCACATGGCCCCCGCACTCCAGGCAGCCATAAATCTTACCATGCCTCTCATACTTTCACCACACAGGAAAATGTTGGAAACAGCTTTTTATTTTAACTCTCTACAGGTCACACTGAACCGGTGATGAAAAAGTTATTGTTGTTTAATTTTATCACTACTCTATGTGATTGATTTAATGGAACACTACTTTGGAAGTATTGAATTGCTAATCTTTATTACAGAGTTAGATGGTTTCTGATATATGTGAAACCTTGTCATATTAGTTTGGATGTTTTTGCTCATTCATTCAACTCATGTTTTGTCTTTTGTAGATCTGTGCAAACTTGGACTCATATAAAATTATGACAGTAAAAAGAACAACACTAAAACATTGCCACTGCTGAACAGAGAAAATAGGTACTCTTGTTATTTCCAGTAGAGAGATAATGAATTAAGAGATGCATATACTGAAACCCTACCTGCGACCTAGGCACCCAGAGCAGTGGGTGGTCCGGAAATAACAAAATTATGAGATAACACGTTTATTTTCATGTTCTACTGTACTTGAAGGCTACCGATAAGATTATTTTTCAACCATTTTTCATACCAAGTGTCATGACACCCTGTTATACCCCAAATGTACATTCCAAAGCAATTATCTATGTTTTCCTACAGCTGCAAAAGAGGAGAATCAGAAGGTGAATGTTTGTGCTGAGCATCTACGGCAGTACAACTAGGCCTTGTACCTGAGCAAAACCATCCGCATGTGTGATGCCTTCAGCTTCCTGGACAATTACTTTTACGAGGAGCTGAAGAAGAAAGTGGCCCCTGAGGGCGAGTTGGCCATCATTAAGACCGACAGTTGGCCATCATTAAGACCGACACAGAGAGATTCCTCTTCACACTTTTTAAAGGTAGTATACTGTATATCTAGTGTTTTCAGTCTGTAAAGTAGCCCTACATTGATGTCTGGGAGTTTAACTATTTTGCATGGCTTTCTTCCAAATATACTTTCTTGCAGATAGCAAAGAGAATGTGCAGGAATTGGCTAAGCTTCCCCAGTATGAATATAATAGCCTTTCTAAGTTGAGAACCAAGATCCTGCAAGAGTTTACATTTAGAGAGAAGGAGAGGGGGATCATGTTCACCAAGACCCATTGCAGTACCATTGCATTAGCTCAATTGGTTCAGGAGAACTCAAAGTTTGAGGAAGTCTGAGTAAAAGCTTGCCATGTGATTGGAGGAGATCAGAGTAAAGTGAAACCAATGACTGCTGTGAGTGTACTGTTTCCAATTTTACAAAGACTGGCTGCCAGCCAAGTCTGCTGTTTACTTAAATAGATGATATGATCAAAACTACTTTGAAAACATTAAATGTGTGAAAATGTACTTAAATTGATGATTGTAGTATTCCATCAAAGTGGTTCATCTATGTTTGACTAATTAATTCATGATGTCACACATCCTGTGGTCTGTAAAGTTGTGCTTAGGTACATTGTATTCAATAATTTAATATACAGTGTATTCAGAGAGTATTCAAACCCCTTGACTTTTTCCATATTTTGTCATGTTACAGCCTTATTTTGAAATGGATTATAGTGTTTCTTCCCCTCATCAATCTACACGCAAAAACCCATAATGACAAAGCAAAAACAGAAATATCACATTTACATAAGTATTCAGACCCTTTACTTAGTACTTTGTTGATGCACATTTGGCAGCGATTACAGCCTCGAGTCTTGTCAAACCTATATTTGGGGAGTTTCTCCCATTTTTCTCTGCAGATCCTCTCAAGCTATATATAAAGATATAAAACTATATATATATATATACAGTGCCTTGCGAAAGTATTCGGCCCCCTTGAACTTTGCGACCTTTTGGAGCGTGTGCTCAGGTGGGAGATGCTATGGCAGACAGTAAAAAGGATGCTTTACCTAGCAGGGTCTTGTAGAACAAAGCCAATTTGGCCGACAGTATTTAAAAAAGCCAACGGTGCGTGGACATTTCAGGCTTCAAACATAAAGATATAAAACTGTATTTTTGTGATGAATCAACAACAAGTGGGACACAATCATGAAGTGGAACGACATTTATTGGATATTTCAAACTTTTTTAACAAATCAAAAACAACTGAAAAATTGACCAGCTCTGAAACCAGTGCAAAATTATTCAGCCCCTTTACTTTGGTAGGATAGATATAGGTCAGTGCAGCAAACTCTCTCCAGATGAGTTCAGTGAGGATCTCTGAATGATTCTCCAATGTTTTTCAGACCTAAATGACTAATGATGATAAATACAATCCACCTGTGTGTAATCAAGTCTCCGTATGAATGCACCTGCACTGTGATGCACCTGCACTAGGCCGGGGTGTGATTTGGGGAGCGCATTCTAGTTTTTCTATTTCTTTGTTGGCCGGGTATGGTTCCCAATCAGAGGCAGCTGTCTATCGTTGTCTCTGATTGGGGATCATATTAGGGCAGCCTTTTCCCCCACCTTAGATTGTGGGATCTTGATTTTGAGAGGTTTTAAGTATTGTTACTGTGTAGCCTGCAGAACGTTACGGTCGTTTATATGTTGATGTTTTTTGGTGTTCATCAAATAAAGTAAGCTGTACGCTTACCACGCTGCACCTTGGTCTAATTCTTTCGTCAACGAACGTGACAATAGGTCAAGTCATACTCATATCAAATGGAGAGGAAATAGAAAATAGAAAGACGCTTTAACACACAACTATTTTGTTGTTGTGTTGTTTGTATTATTTTTGTTGTTGCATTGTTTGTACAGTGCCTTGCGAAAGTATTCGGCCCCCTTGAACTTTGCGACCTTTTGCCACATTTCAGGCTTCAAACATAAAGATATAAAACTGTATTTTTTTGTGATGAATCAACAACAAGTGGGACACAATCATGAAGTGGAACGACATTTATTGGATATTTTAAACTTTTTTAACAAATCAAAAACAACTGAAAAATTGGGCGTGCAAAATTATTCAGCCCCTTTACTTTCAGTGCAGCAAACTCTCTCCAGAAGTTCAGAAGTTCAGTTAGTCCAAATCACACAACAACAAAAAAATAAAAACAATAGATATAGTTATAGAGGCCCGAAGAAACATGTTAATAATAAAAATAAATAAATTGAGGATCTCTGAATGATCCAATGTTGACCTAAATGACCAATGATGATAAATACAATCCACCTGTGTGTAATCAAGTCTCCGTATAAATGCACCTGCACTGTGATAGTCTCAGAGGTCCGTTAAAAGCGCAGAGAGCATCATGAAGAACAAGGAACACACCAGGCAGGTCCGAGATACTGTTGTGAAGAAGTTTAAAGCCGGATTTGGATACAAAAAGATTTCCCAAGCTTTAAACATCCCAAGGAGCACTGTGCAAGCGATAATATTGAAATGGAAGGAGTATCAGACCACTGCAAATCTACCAAGACCTGGCCGTCCCTCTAAACTTTCAGCTCATACAAGGAGAAGACTGATCAGAGATGCAGCCAAGAGGCCCATGATCACTCTGGATGAACTGCAGAGATCTACAGCTGAGGTGGGAGACTCTGTCCATAGGACAACAATCAGTCGTATATTGCACAAATCTGGCCTTTATGGAAGAGTGGCAAGAAGAAAGCCATTTCTTAAAGATATCCATAAAAAGTGTAATTTAAAGTTTGCCACAAGCCACCTGGGAGACACACCAAACATGTGGAAGAAGGTGCTCTGGTCAGATGAAACCAAAATGGACCTTTTTGGCAACAATGCAAAATGTTATGTTTGGCGTAAAAGCAACACAGCTCATCACCCTGAACACACCATCCCCACTGTCAAACATGGTGGTGGCAGCATCATGGTTTGGGCCTGCTTTTCTTCAGCAGGGACAGGGAAGATGGTTAAAATTGATGGGAAGATGGATGGAGCCAAATACAGGACCATTCTGGAAGAAAACCTGATGGAGTCTGCAAAAGACCTGAGACTGGGACGGAGATTTGTCTTCCAACAAGACAATGATCCAAAACATAAAGCAAAATCTACAATGGAATGGTTCAAAAATAAACATATCCAGGTGTTAGAATGGCCAAGTCAATGTCCAGACCTGAATCCAATCGAGAATCTGTGGAAAGAACTGAAAACTGCTTTTCACAAATGCTCTCCATCCAACCTCACTGAGCTCGAGCTGTTTTGCAAGGAGGAATGGGGAAAAAATTCAGTCTCTCGATGTGCAAAACTGATAGAGACATACCCCAAGCGACTTACAGCTGTAATCGCAGCAAAAGGTGGCGCTACAAAGTATTAACTTAAGGGGGCTGAATAATTTTGCACGCCCAATTTTTCAGTTTTGATTTGTTAAAAAAGTTTGAAATATCCAATAAATGTCGTTCCACTTCATGATTGTGTCCCACTTGTTGTTGATTCTTCACAAAAAAATACAGTTTTATATCTTTATGTTTGAAGCCTGAAATGTGGCAAAAGGTCGCAAAGTTCAAGGGGGCTGAATACTTTCACAAGGCACTGTGTATATATATATATATATATATATATACACAAATATTTCATACATTTTACAATGAGGCTGTAACTCAACAAAATGTGGAAAAAGTGAAGGGCTCTGAATACTTTCCAAATGCACTGTATTTTATTTTGCCCACATTTGTGTCTATCAGGCAGAACAAAGGGAAGTTTTGGAACGCGGAGATTGCAACAACAGTGGCTGAAGACGGTCTGGACATAGCAGCATGTGACATTTTGATACGATAGCTTGTGACCAATGAGATCACTATGATTCTGGTCAGTGATTTAAAAGGTTAACTGGCTTTGCCAAAAACATGTTATTATTAGTCAATATCCACGGTGTCATTATTAACTAAGAACTATGAACTAAGATTCTCTATTGTCCGCTAACTCTTTGGTATGCGCCACATGAGATAAATAAATAGTATAATGTATTAGCAGTATAATGGTGTATAATGTATAACGGTTAGCAGACAATGTATTTACGGTATAACGGTTAGCAGACAATGCATAACTCAATCTGCATCATCATATTGTTAGCATCACTTCAAGCTCCCGTTGCCATGGTTTAATGAGAGCTTGTTTACTGTTTTTATGTCTTAGGCCCGAGGCAGAGGCGAGGACAGTAGTTACACTTTAGTGGCGGGGGAGGGTTCTGGGGTTGCTGAGCGAGAGTGTCAGTGAGTACCATGAGAAGATAATGAGCAAAGCCACCGATAAAGTCAAGAGGAATATGACAAAAGGATATGCCTCCACTCTCAAATCGTAACTTCCAGCTTGATATTAAATTAATTGTTTTCCAGCAATTGAGTAAAATCATTTTAAGATTTGATTGACTTCTCGAACCTAGTTGAGTCCACATCCGTAATGTAAAAAATGTATATACTAATTGTGTTTCAATTGTTTGTTGCTAGATTAAGGAATTTCACATTCAGGCGATCATGGAACAACCATGGAAAAGCGGAAAGGCATGAGATAGGAGACCCCGTCCAAAGTGAAACTCAGCTGTGGAAGCTGCAATAAACCAGTCAATGTGAAACACCAATTTAAGTATGTTCTGCTGCAAACACTGTCCTCTTGTCAAAGTAACCCAACCTGTGCAAGATTGTAGCCTAATATTTAGTACACACTTGTTGGTAAATATTTTTTGTCATGCACTCATGTTATAGCGTTAGAAAATTGAAATATATACCCCAAAACCCAATATTTTTTATTTACAATGCATACCTCGATACAGAATCCAGACCCTCAACGAAAGATTAAGTTATTACTGAAACGATGTCTGAATGAAAAGTTCCCGGCGAAAGAGAAATCAAAGAAAAAACACATCACTTACTGAGAGGCTAACGGACTACAAGACCGTTTCATAGCATGCAAACTGTGGACAGGTAGGCCTATTCCCTACTCCTAATTCTGTAAAGAGAGAAAGATGTTGGTGTTGACCTATAATAGACAACATTTGACGTTAAAGTCTGAAAGGCACTTGCTCATCTAGCAAATCAGGAGTACGTTTTGTTCCCTGAAGATTATGATCACTTACCTGAAAATGTAAATTAACTTTTTACATGCAGGAAAGCCATAGACTGACTGTAGAGAACATTACAAACACATTTCTAATATTAAGTTGCACACCCTTTTGCCATCAGACAGCCTCAATTTGTCGGGGCATGGACTCTACAAGGTGTCAATCATTCAACAGGGATGCTGGCCAATGTTGACTCAAATGCTTCCCACAGTTGTGTCAAGTTGGCTGGATGTCCTTTGGGTGGTGGACCATTCTTGATACACACAGGAAACTGTTGTGTGAAAAACCCAGCAGCATCGCAGTTGTTGACACACTCAAACCGGTGTGCCTGGCACCTACTACTATACCCCATTCAAAGGCACTTAAATACTTCTTTAACCCGTCTCCTCCTCTTCATCTACACTGATTGAAGTGGATTTAACAAGTGACATCAATAAGGGATCATAACTTTCACCTGGATTCACCTGATCGTGGAAAGAGAAGGTGTTCCTAATGATTTGTACTCTGTGTATATTTCCTGCTTTTCACCTACACATAGGGGATGAATCAGAAAGATCCTAATTCTTAGTATTTTTGTTGTTATCAGGAAGAAAAAAAACTCAGAGGATGCTGAACTTGCCTGACTGCCATAAATTGTCTGTCTTGGGACAATTGGGAGGAACCAAAATTATCCGTTTTAGGCTACTGGAATTCTTTCAGTTTGGTTGTTTTACCTGCACAATGGGGCAACCTCCGAGGAGGCTCGTCTTGCGCGTCTGCTCAGTTCACTTGCCCCAGGCAATAAGGCAACCTTAAAAAAAAAAACTGAATAGATATTCAAACATTTAAATCCATATCTACTGTAAGTGCATGTTACAAAGCTAATGTCAGTTGTCCACTCTCATTGATTTCTTCCTGCAGAGATGGGGTTCAATAATGCTCTACAGTGGAATTGAGGTACTTCCTGGTGACGTGTGATGAGAAGACGAAGAACATCAAGTGGAGTGAGCTGGGTATCCAGCTACCTGCCTCTGACTATGCTGAACATGCTCAATCTGTGGTTGAAGCTCAGAGGATGAAGAATCACTGTATAACATGGTAGCTACAAGAATTGTTGGCAAATAGTAAGGATCGAAATAAATGCGTGATGTTCCCTGTACTTTTGGTAGTTGGACTTAATAAATCAGCCTTATTTTCACTGAAAATTACACGTTCAAACTGTATGTGACTTGTATATGTTTTATTGCGAAGACTGTTAAATGCGCAATGATATTGGGGGTTTCAGATGCCTTTTTCTTTCTTTTAACAAGTTGCCAATTGCAATTAAATGAATCATAGTCATTGTCAATTAATTGAATTATGCAATCAGTAAATGTTGAATCAAATGGATAATATGCTTGCATTTAAAAAAAAAAAAGGGATCCTAGAGAAAAGATTCCATTACTTATGTGTCCTAGATATTTCCATGCTTACTCACTGACTTGGAAAAAACAGGTTTAGTGGGAAGAGTGCTGAGAGAGGAAGATGACTAGTTGAATATGATGTGCAAACATTTCACAGTTGTCCTTGATCTGTGCTCCTAGATGAGCTCTTAATGTGTCAGACACTGCATTTGCTTCCGTCAGTAACAACATAATTACACAATTATTGTCACATACATTTGACTGCACCTATCCAGGGTATTGTTTTACAGGGTCAACCATAGTAGTAAGTCACTCATGGAGCAAATTAGGCTTAAGTGCCTTGCTCAAGGGCACATCAACAGACTTTTCACCTTGTCAGCTTGGGTATTCGAACCAGCGACCTTTCGGTTACTGGCCGAACTCTCTAACCGGAATGGATCAAACTAAAGATGATAATGAACTTCTTCACACTTCCTCTCCCCTGGGATCCTCTGGTCCCTGTGGGACTTTCTCACTACAGTGCACCTGTTGGCACACATGCTCAGGTTAGATCTGACATACAGAAGACAGGTGGTGTTTTTTGGTGATTTTCCTCTGCTGCTAGAAAATAGATGAATAAGTACACATCGCATTAAAGATTGTTGGTAAATTCACGTATCACTTTGTCAATGTCACAGGTATGTGTTACCCTGGCTACTGTGATTTGATAGTTCAGGGAGTTATCAAAGAAAATGATATGAGGGTTTTCCTTAGAAATTGTATGCTTATGACTTTGCCCCTTGGTTACTGTTTTCATTGTTTTGTTGAATATTTATCCTGAATGCATAGCTTTCTGGATATTTCCAAAACACAAATTCCTGCCATGTGTAAAGTGTATGAGGAGGCAATAAACTGGGGCAGAATCTGCTTTGATGTGTGTTTGCTTTCAATTATTTCTGCATGGTGTGTAGACGATGTACAAATATTTGGACTTTACAGATATACAAATGAATGGTTATTTATCAACAAAATGCACAGAAATCCACAAATTGCAAATGTATTCGATATAATTGCCAAGCTTAACGATGTTCACTGATAATAACTGGACGATTTATGATATGCGCTGAATGGAAAAGTCACTTCCTAAATCTTCACAAATTCGGCGCCATCGGAAAGTTATGTGGGCTGTTGACTTGGAGGAGGCATCCCTGTGACTAGTAAGAATTTCCAACTCTTCCTTACGGATGCACCCTGGAGTACAAGGGAAGCGAGATTCAACTCGGAAGGAGTAACATTGTTTCTTTTCTGCTGCTTATGTTACAGTTTAATCAAGAATCTATACTTTTTGTCTGCGCTATGTCAATTGTTTGACATCCAGAGAGAGAGTGCGAAGAAGTCGACTGTCACTCCACGTCAGCGAACCGGATTCCTCAGGTTGAGAGCTGCATGTCCACTCCCGGGTGAATGCCGATACATCATCGGTGCTACTATGGTCAGTAAAACGAATGCATTAGAAATACATACAAATGCAAAGTTAACGGTGTTTCTTTAAATGAGAAGTCTTATTACTATGTAATCATATTAATTAGAAAATATGAAAACCGAAGAGATATAGATAGAATGCCAGTGAGTTCTCCTCCAAGACTATAATAGGCTACTTTATAATTCACACAGAACTTTTTGCAACATTTTGTCACCCTCTTCCCTCACCTTTAACAGGGCTGCGGCAAGGTGCTTTGGGCGGTTGTGGGGGCGGCTGTCGTCATCACTTTAATAACTGTCCCCATGGCGATATATCTGAATAGTAAGTTGCTTTATCTTATCATTCATGTATGATTTCTTCATTTAATTCAATGAGATATGGTCTCCATTCACTCTGTAAACAATTTGCACACTATGGTGTCCACTGAGTTGACAGTGACTTATGATGACCGTTTTCTGACGAAGGACCCTTCAAATGCACGATTGTGCAACTTCACCAAGTTGAATTAAATCAGTCATCATAAATAACCAACAACACTCAAATTGTCGTGTTATTGTTTCACTGAAACTTCCAATGTGAGCATTAATTAGTCTATTCTAGAATTATGTACATTTCTTGAATCATTAAATCCAAAAATGAGATGGGGGATTATTGAACATTTCAAATTCAAGTAGGCCCACTATACAATACAGTGATAACCATGTGGCGCCACCAAGTGATTGCTTTTGCCTTTTTGGATGTACAGTTGAAGTTGGAAGTTTACATAAACTTAGTTTGGAGTCATTAAAACTCGTTTTTCAACCACTCCACAAATTACTTGTCAACAAACTATAGTTTTGGCAAGTCAGTTAGGACATCTACTTTGTGCATGATACAAGTAATTTTTCCAACAATTGTTTACAGACAGATTAGTTCACTTATAATTCATTGTGTCACAATTCCAGTGGGTCAGAAGGTTACATACACTAAGTTGACTGTGCCTTTAAACAGCTTGGAAAATTCCAGAAAATGATGTCATGGCTTTAGAAGCTTCTGATAGGCTAATTGACATAATTTCAGTCAATTGGAGGTATACATGTGGATATATTTCAAGGCATACCTTCAAACTCAGTGCCTCTTTGCTTGACATCATGGGAAAATCAAAAGAAATCAGCCAAGACCTCAGAATTATTTTGTTGTAGAACTCCACAAGTCTGATTCATCCTTGGGAGCAATTTCCAAATGCCTGAAGGTACCACGTTCATCTGTAAAAACAATAGTACACAAGTATAAACACCATGGGACCACACAGCCGTCATACTGCTCAGGAAGGAGACACATTCTGTCTCCTAGAGATGAACGTACTTTGGTGCGAAAAGTGCAAATCAATCCCAGAACAACAACAAAGAACCTTGTGAAGATGATGGAGGAAACAGGTACAAAAGTATCTATATCCACAGTAAAACGAGTCCTATATCAACATAACCTTGAAAGGCCGCTCAGCAAGGAAGAAGCCACAGCTCCAAAACAGCCATGAAAAAGCCAGACTACGGTTTGCAACTGCACATGGAGACAAATATCATACTTTTTGGAGAAATGTCCTCTGGTCTGAAGAAACAAAAATAGAACTTTGGCCATAATGGCCATTGTGTTATGTTTGGAAGAAAAAGGGGGAGGCTTGCAAGCCGAAGAACACCATCCCAACCGTGAAGCACAGGGGTGGCAGCATCATGTTGTGGGGGTGCTTTGCTGCAGGAGGGACTGGTGCACTTCACAAAATAGATGGCATCATGAGGCAGGAAAATTATGTGGATATATTGAAGCAACATCTCAAGACATCAGTCAGGAAGTTAAAGCTTGGTCGCAAATGGGTCTTCCTAATGGACAATGACCCCAAGCATACTTCCAAAGTTGTGGCAAAATGGCTTAAGGACAACAAAGTTGTTGGAGTGGCCATCACAAAGCCCTGACCTCCATTCCATAGAAAATCTGTGGACAGAACTGAAAAAGCTTGTGCGAGTAAGGAGGCCTACAAACCTGACTCAGTTACACCAGCTCTGTCAGGAGGATTGGGCCAAAATTCACCCAACTTATTGTGGGAAGCTTGTGGAAGGCTGCCCGAAACGTTTGACCCAAGTTAAACAATTTAAAGACAATGCTACCAAATACTTATTGGGTGTATGTAAACTTCTGACCCACTGGGAATCTGATGAAAGAAATAAAAGCTGAAATAAATCATTCTCTCTACAATTATTCTGACATTTCACATTCTTAAAATAAAGTGGTGATCCTAACTGACCTAAGAGAGGGAATTTTTACTAGGATCAAATGTCAAGAATTATTTAAAACTGAGTTTAAATGTATTTGGCTAAGGTGTATGTAAACTTCCGACTTCAACTGTAGTAGTGTACAATTTTCAAGGATTTGTTGAAGATATCCACTTTCGTGGAAAGTACTAGCATATTGTTTGATTATCAACAAACCAATATTTGCAGTTGTTAATTCAAGTAAAATGCATCTGTTATTAATTCAAGTACATTTTCATGTTTCAGGAGAGGACGGAGGCTCCAAGAGGCCTTTTAGCCTGGCAGATTATTTCAATGACACAATTAGGTATAAAATATATAATTTGCGGTGGATATCAGGTATTGCATTGTTTTGTTTATTCAATTGCTTCCAAAAGTGTATGCATGCATTCCTTGTCATTATCTGTTTTGATTTTAAAGTTACTGCGTTTTGATCTTGTCTCACAAAGTTACATTTCTGTCTCATTCTCCTATAGATAACGAATACGTGCATAAGACGAGACAAGGCAACATTATGCTTCACAATGCTGAAACAGGGGATTTCTTTGAATATATAAGCAACAACACATTTGTAAGATATTTTTCATGCAAAGAGCATTTTAATCACCCGTAGTATCTTTCAAAGCAAATATTGACATTTTATATTTAACATTTTTATGTCATAGGAACAAGTGTATGCCACAGACTATATTATTTCTGCTGATCGGAAATACATCTGCTTTGAGAGCAACTACTCCAAGGTAATATATTGAATGATTGTTTATAGTTTGATCATGGGGTGTCTTTACACAACACTGATTTACTGTATCGTGTGTTTACAGCAATGGAGACATTCATTCACAGCCTCTTACTCCATCTATGATTATGACAGTTCGTAAGTATATCTCTGTTTTCCCAGTGAAAGTGCCAGACTCAACTACTCCTCTATCACTAAAAACCTGATGTTTCCATCTCTTTCTACCAGAACATTTCTCAAGTCTGTGAACATTCCACAAGTTGTGCAATACTTTGCCTGGGCACCAACAGGAAACAAACTGGTGAGTGATTAAAAACCAGTCTGATACACTATCTAGGGAGGTATGTCCCAAATGGCACCCTATTCCCTATTTAGTGCACTGCTGTTGACCAGGGCCCATAGGGAAGTAGTGTACTATGTAGGGAATAGGGTACCATTTGGGATGCAAACAGGGTGTTGAAAGGCATGTGTATACACTATAAAATACAAATTCAAGTCTATCCATGGACAACATCTAACAAGATCAGAAGAATAAATCAGATTATAACCTAAGTTTTATTTGAAAAAAAAAAAAAACATTTACTACCTGACTAAGAGTTCTCTGAGGCCCTTGGTAATTATAACAAGTGTATAATGAGAAAAGAGGCATTTTATGTCATTGCTATTGCATCGTTCATCTGCTCGCTAGTATCCTGCTAGTTTTTGCTAACTGCTGGCACCATAATTAGCTCTCTCTCCCATGGCGAGTATGGGCGTCGGCCCAGAGAGATGCAGAACACAGTGGGATTAGCTGCTGCACCAACCAAAAGAATCTGGAATAGGATGCCAGGGAATAAAACCACTGTAGAGGAAGTAGGCTGACTCTAGTATAAACTAAAGTCAATGGAATGCTGACATTAACTTGACTGCTGATCTCTCTGCCAGGCTTACGTCTGGAATTACAACATTTATTTGAAACCCAACGCCACTGCTGAAGCCATACAAGTGACCCATAATGGAAAAGAGAATCAGATTCTTAACGGTGCCCCTGACTGGGTATATGAGGGTGGGTATTAAGTAACATTGACCAATTTTAGGGGGAAGGGGATGAGGTGGATTTCATCACACACAAGGCTTTTGGGTAACTTGATTCCTTCCCCTTTTTTCAGAGGAGGTTTTCTCATCGAACGAGGCAATATGGTGGTCACCAACTGGAAAGTATCTGGCTTATGCTGAGTTTAATGACACAGGGGTCCACACGATCGAGTACTCTTTGTATGGAAATGGACAATACCCCAGTACAGTGGTTGTCCCATACCCCAAGGTGGGATGTTGTAATATGTGCCGGTAATATGTGTCATAAGAATGAGAGACATACCACAGATAGCACCTAATAGGTCAATATACCATGATTATACACACAGTATGTGAATTATATGTACTGTACCCTTAAAAAATGTGAATTCTTAGTGAAGATATCACGTTTTTGTTATGCATGTTATCTCCTATCAAGGCTGGCTCAACTAATCCTAAGGCAAAGCTGTTTGTAGTGGACACAATAAATCCATCAAGACGGACACAGGTGGTGGTGCCAGATTCCATTGGTGCAGGGTACAGTATCATTTCACACTTTAATATACATTTGTAGTGGTTTAAATAGTCCAGGCTAGTCAATATCAATCACATGTAAAAAGGGTGATATAAACCTGTCACTTTGTGTTGTTTTTCTCCCAGTGATCACTATTTGAGTTCAGTCACTTGGGTGACGGATGAGCGCATCGCTGTTCAGTGGACCAAGAGGAAGCAGAACCATGTCCTTTTACAGATCTATGACTTTGACGGAAACAACTGGAATAAGAACCAGGTACTTGTCACCTCACCTCAGACTCTGTGGGTGAGCTCATTGGTAGACAACAACACTCAGTGAACAGAGGATCATGTGTTTTTCGACATTAACACCAGGAAAGTTAGTGTGAAGCATTCTGTAACTGTAAAGGCCTAAAAGGAATAAATGTAATAAAAAAAATCTTTTTTTATTTTAGAAATATGAACAAATTAGCAAGACGGGTTGGGTTGGCCAAGTAAGTTCACATACTGTATAATGAAAGAACCATAAGAACTAAATCTAGGTGCTGAAATATTTTGTTTTCTAATAATCAATTATTTCAACTTTCCAGTATGTTCCTCTCCAACCTATGTTTGCAGAGGATCATATCAGTTTCTACAAAGTGATGAGTGACACATACGGTTATAAGCACCTTCACCGAGTGAAAGATGTAAGTATTTTATTCCTGAAAGTGATTGTTTCATCAAAATCAAAAAGTTCAAATCAAATTTTATTTGTCACATACACATGGTTAGCAGATGTTAATGCGAGTGTAGCGAAATGCTTGTGCTTCTAGTTCCGACAATGCAGTAATAACCAATGAGTAATCTAACCTAACAATTCCACAACTACTACCTTATACACATAAGTGTAAAGGGATAAAGAATATGTACATAAAGATATATGAATGAGTGATGGTACAGAACGGCATAGGCAACATGCAGTAGATTTTTTTATTTTATTTCACCTTTATTTAACCAGGTAGGCTAGTTGAGAACAAGTTCTCATTTGCAACTGCGACCTGGCCAAGATAAAGCATAGCAGTGTGAACAGACAACACAGAGTTACACATGGAGTAAACAATTAACAAGTCAATAACACAGTAGAAAAAAAGGGGGGAGTCTATATACAATGTGTGCAAAAGGCATGAGGTAGGCGAATAATTACAATTTTGCAGATTAACACTGGAGTGATAAATGATCAGATGGTCATGTACAGGTAGAGCTACTGGTGTGCAAAAGAGCAGAAAAGTAAATAAATAAAAACAGTATGGGGATGAGGTAGGTGAAAATGGGTGGGCTATTTACCAATAGACTATGTACAGCTGCAGCGATCGGTTAGCTGCTCAGATAGCTGATGTTTGAAGTTGGTGAGGGAGATAAAAGTCTCCAACTTCAGCGATTTTTGCAATTCGTTCCAGTCACAGGCAGCAGAGTACTGGAACGAAAGGCGGCCGAATGAGGTGTTGGCTTTAGGGATGATCAATGAGATACACCTGCTGGAGCGCGTGCTACGGATGGGTGTTGCCATCGTGACCAGTGAACTGAGATAAGGCGGAGCTTTACCTAGCATGGACTTGTAGATGACCTGGAGCCAGTGGGTCTGGCGACGAATATGTAGCGAGGGCCAGCCGACTAGAGCATACAAGTCGCAGTGGTGGGTGGTATAAGGTGCTTTAGTGACAAAGCGGATGGCACTGTGATAGACTGCATCCAGTTTGCTGAGTAGAGTGTTGGAAGCCATTTTGTAGATGACATCGCCGAAGTCGAGGATCGGTAGGATAGTCAGTTTTACTAGGGTAAGCTTGGCGGTGTGAGTGAAGGAGGCTTTGTTGCGGAATAGAAAGCCGACTCTTGATTTGATTTTCGATTGGAGATGTTTGATATGAGTCTGGAAGGAGAGTTTGCAGTCTAGCCAGACACCTAGGTACTTATAGATGTCCACATATTCAAGGTCGGAACCATCCAGGGTGGTGATGCTAGTCGGGCATGCGGGTGCAGGCAGCGATCGGTTGAAAAGCATGCATTTGGTTTTACTAGCGTTTAAGAGCAGTTGGAGGCCACGGAAGGAGTGTTGTATGGCATTGAAGCTCGTTTGGAGGTTAGATAGCACAGTGTCCAATGACGGGCCGAAAGTATATAGAATGGTGTCGTCTGCGTAGAGGTGGATCAGGGAATCATTGATATATACAGAGAAAAGAGTCGGCCCGAGAATTGAACCCTGTGGCACCCCCATAGAGACTGCCAGAGGACCGGACAGCATGCCCTCCGATTTGACACACTGAACTCTGTCTGCAAAGTAATTGGTGAACCAGGCAAGGCAGTCATCCGAAAAACCGAGGCTACTGAGTCTGCCGATAAGAATATAGTGATTGACAGAGTCGAAGGCCTTGGCAAGGTCGATGAAGACGGCTGCACAGTACTGTCTTTTATCGATGGCGGTTATGATATCGTTTAGTACCTTGAGTGTTGCTGAGGTGCACCCGTGACCGGCTCGGAAACCAGATTGCACAGCGGAGAAGGTACGGTGGGATTCGAGATGGTCAGTGACCTGTTTGTTGACTTGGCTTTCGAAGACCTTAGATAGGCAGGGCAGATGGATATAGGTCTGTAGCAGTTTGGGTCCAGGGTGTCTCCCCCTTTGAAGAGGGGGATGACTGCGGCAGCTTTCCAATCCTTGGGGATCTCGGACGATATGAAAGAGAGGTTGAACAGGCTGGTAATAGGGGTTGCGACAATGGCGGCGGATAGTTTCAGAAATAGAGGGTCCAGATTGTCAAGCCCAGCTGATTTGTACGGGTCCAGGTTTTGGAGCTCTTTCAGAACATCTGCTATCTGGATTTGGGTAAAGGAGAACCTGGAGAGGCTTGGGCGAGGAGCTGCGGGGGGGGGCGGAGCTGTTGGCCGAGGTTGGAGAAGCCAGGCGGAAGGCATGGCCAGCCGTAGAGAAATGCTTATTGAAGTTTTCGATAATCATGGATTTATCGGTGGTGACCGTGTTACCTAGCCTCAGTGCAGTGGGCAGCTGGGAGGAGGTGCTCTTGTTCTCCATGGACTTCACAGTGTCCCAGAACTTTTTGGAGTTGGAGCTACAGGATGCAAACTTCTGCCTGAAGAAGCTGGCCTTAGCTTTCCTGACTGACTGCGTGTATTGGTTCCTGACTTCCCTGAACAGTTGCATATCACGGGGACTCTTCGATGCTATTGCAGTCCGCCACAGGATGTTTTTGTGCTGGTCGAGGGCAGTCAGGTCTGGAGTGAACCAAGGGCTGTATCTGTTCTTGGTTCTGCATTTTTTGATGGTATAGAGTACAGTATATACATATGAGATGAGTAATGTAGGGTATATAAACATAAAGTGGCATAGTTTAAAGTGGCTAGTGATACATGTATTACATAAAGATGGCAAGATGCAGTAGATGATATAGATATACATATGAGATGAGTAATGTAGGGTATGTAAACATTATATTAAGTGGCATTGTTTAAAGTGGCTAGTGATACATTTTTACATCAATTTCCATTATTAAAGTGGCTGGAGTTGAGTCAGTATGTTGGCAGCAGCCACTCAATGTTAGTGGTGGCTGTTTAACAGTCTGATGGCCTTGAGATAAAAGCTGTTTTTCAGTCTCTCGGTCCCTGCTTTGATGCACCTGTACTGACCTCACCTTCTGGATGATAGCGGGGTGAACAGGCAGTGGCTCGGGTGGTTGTTGTCCTTGATGATCTTTATGGCCCTCCTGTGACATCGTGTGGTGTAGGTGTCCTGGAGGGCAGGTAGTTTGCCCCCGGTGATGCGTTGTGCAGAGGATTTGCTTTATGCAGAGGATACACGTGGTGTACACAGTACAATAAAATGCTTACTTGCATGTAAATGTTAGCAATATCAGAATGCAGTACCTATGAAAGTGCATATCATTCCAAAGGGCAAGGCAACACCCATTACCTCAGGCAAGTGGGAGGTCATCTACATTTCAAAACTCACCAAAGACGCTATGTAAGTACAGATGCACAAGACGTGGGTATGTAAGAACTAGAGAAGTATCATTATAAACTATGCCATGTGTGTTGCTCCTTCAGAATGCTTCTTCACTATCGTTTCATTTTCACAGATACTATGTAAGTAATGAGTACCAAGAAAAGCCTGGACAGAGAAATCTATACAAGTAAGGAATACATTTAATTTAATTCGATAACAGAATAGAGTACATTTAGTATTTATCTATCACTATGACCACATTGTTTTTGATGTGTTTCTCATGATCCCCATAGATATTTCATTTAAAGTGGTTTCCCTAAATTCTCAATCATTCTGAATACAAAATAAACCATAAAAGTATGTTCAATTGCTACCATAAATATTTTCGTTATTCAGACAGCAATGTTAACTCATATGAACCTGTGTTTGTTTGTTTGTCAGGGTTGTGATCGGAAGCAGCCACTCTGCTCCCCAGTGCCTCACCTGTGGCCTGTATAAGGACAGGTGTCAGTACAACTCAGCCTACTTCAGCTACGATGCCTCCTACTACCGCATGGACTGCTATGGTCAGTTACCCCATTCCCCATTCACATCCTGAGCACTAACCCATTCGTGATCAATGCTAAAAATAAAAATAAACTGGGGTGCGGAGTATAAGTAAGTGATACAGGAAGTGTCCCAAATGACACCTTATTTTTATTTTATTTTCAATTTAACCTTTATTTAACTAGGCAAGTTGGTTAAGAACTAATTCTTATTTACAATGACAGCCTACCAAAAGTCAAAAGGCCTCCTGCGGGGATGGGGGCTGGGATTAAAAATACAAATAAATGAAATAAAAATATAGGACAAAACACACATCATGACAAGAGAGACAACACAACACCACATAATTCCCTATGTAGTGCACTACTTTTGACCAGGGCCCATAGGGAATAAGGTGCCATTTGGGATGAAGCCGCAGTCTCAGTTCTGACCTCTGACCTTTAGGTCAGCTAGTACATGAGGTTATGTGGTGAACAATTAGCCTACGTGATGTCATACTGTATTGTGTGTGCTGATTGTTTCTTTACAGGACCGGGAACACCATTGTTCACACTCATGGACAATAGAGGCTCAGGTAAAGGTATGCAAAAAAGTACCAGTACTTTGAAGATACTCTTTGTAACTCAGCAATATACAGGTTCATGAATCTTTATCGTAAACGGGGAACTTCTGATTCAATTGATGAAGTTGTTTTGTTTTAGAGCTCCTGGTTCTTCGTGACAACAAAGATCTTGAAGAAATGCTAAAAGAATTCCAAATGCCAACCATGCAGCGCGGGACCCTGAGGGTAGCAGGATTTGGTGAGTGATAGTTTGAGACTGGTGGATCCAATCAAATCATGCCATGCAAAATCAAATGTACAGATGTAGGATCTTAATTTAAGCCAGTTTGCTACAGTACATCAGAAAAATGATCCTGTAGCAACAGGAAATTTGAAATATTATGTGGATTATAATTAATGGACATTTGTGTAGGCGTTGATACATTTTTTGTAAGGGAATAAATATCAAGTCTGAAATTTCAAAGTGTAAATTGCAAACTTCAGAAGTCTTTTTAAACCTCAAATACACTACAAGTTTGAAATGTATTACAGTGGAGGAATGTTCTCCTGCAACAGGGTGAACAAATTAAGATCCTACATCTATATTTCTAATGGCCTCATGTTTCACTACCTTTTGCAAACAGATCTATGGTATCAGATGATGTTACCCCCCAATTTCCAAAAGAACAAAAAGTACCCTCTTCTAATTGATGTGTAAGTATACAGGCCTAAGTATCTTTAAAGAGGATTTGCAGAGAATTAATTAGCCCAGCTGTGATGGTGTCAAGTTAAATACTTATTTCCCTTACAGATATGGAGGCCCCTGTAGTCAGAAGGCAGATTATCGCTACAGACTAAACTGGGGTTCGTACCTCTCCAGTACAGAGGGGATCATAGTGGCCAGTTTCGATGGAAGGGGAAGCGGTTACCAAGGTGACGAAATAATGCACTCTATCTACCAACGTCTTGGAACGTTTGAAGTGGAAGATCAAATAACGGCCACAAGGTAAATTGCCATTGAAGTACATAGACCTCAGTGTGTAAAGTCTAACATCTGTTTAACAATATGTAAAATAAATAAATAATAATAATAAATACAAGAGGTAATGTATTCATATTTGATCATTAATGTGAATTGGGAGTATGCTATCTGTTGCTCTTGAAAAATGTATCATCAATTGAATCTGCTCAACACTTTTAATGACATATAGCTAGAGCAAATCAAATAAAGATCTATATTTTTTTGTCACTAGAAAATTTATTGACATGGGCTTTATAGACAAAGAACGAATAGCCATATGGGGTTGGGTAAGTTGGACATTCTCTTTGATCTTGACAATATTTCTTACAAATCTGTTGTTGTAAATACACAGTATTTGTTGAATTAAACTTGAATTGATTTGGTTTGAAATAATCTGTTTTTTCAGTCATATGGTGGCTATGTCACGTCGATGGCTTTGGGTGCTGGAAGTGGAGTTTTCAAGTGTGGAATTGCAGTTGCCCCAGTAGCTAAGTGGGAATATTATGGTATGTATCAGTGCATATAAATCGTAGAAAGGGTCAAATAGTGAGAACACAGATTTAGTCATGCATAAACTTCAAAAGCCAGTGTTTCTTTCATCCTATATGAGTTCAGTCTCTATCTGGATATTCCTTTTCCAGACTCGGTGTATACTGAACGCTATATGAGTAAACCTGAGGAGAATGCTGACTCTTACAAGGTAAAGACCATAGAAATAAAATGAATAGAACGGCCATCCCCATTCAAGTCAGTGATGGCATAATGGGTGGACTGGCAGCTATTTTGAGTGTACCCATGCCTAGGTCAAAAATATACAGGTTAAGACAATGTCGTCACAAATCTGGGACCATCTTTGTTGCTAACTACCAACGCCGTTACTGATTAGCATAGCAACCCATTGTTGCAAAGAGTTATGAGACATTAGGATCCCATTGTCTTAACCTTTGTCATCTTCAACCTAGACGAATACTAGGTTAAACACACACAGTTTAAGACAAGAGATTTCGAATATCCCATAACTCTTTGTGCCACTAGTCAACAAGGGACCAGCTTCCACATTCAGAATGACTGGGAGTGAATGGTAGCAGCACAGAAAGTTCACCATCAAAAAGAAGAAAAATTAACACAAATCGTAGAGAATTTCAGCTAACTACTCAGCGAACACAAGCATAACTGCCTTTCTGTCATTCTAGTAGTTTAGACATTAAAAAATTATCTACAGCCACTTTATTACTAGATTTTCCAAACACTGGTCAGATTTTCGATGCTAATCCTGTAGAATCCAGCAATGGCACTGGTCCCATTAATTTGTTTATTTTCAAACGCTTCCGCCTGAAATTATTATGCTGTTTTAACCTTCCCATCTTCAACCTAGACCCATGCAGGAAGTGTAACTTTTCTTGTCTGCAATTTTCTTGTCTGTTTTGTTTTAGTCAAATTACAAAACTACATTTAAGAAAAGTAAAACATGTCTAAAGATGACTTTTCAACATTGCCAATGCTCCCTACCATTCTCACGACTTATATAAACGTAATATTGTAGGGCTTCCCTCATGCCCCTTTTCATGAGGATGCTAGCAGCCACGTGAGTGAGTGCTAGCTAGCTACCGAGCAGAACATTAAGCTAGCCAAGACCAACAACACAAACAAACGGACAATACAGATACAAGTATTGAGTGGCGTTACAAACAAACTATACTAAACAAGTTAAAAGTCTCACCTGTGATTAAATGTTTTCCACACATAGCTAGGTGTAGCCTAATTGGACACCTGGTCCCCACTCTCCCATGCCGAATAGCCTGAAGCCACAGTGCTCTTCTCGCAGTCTCTATTTCCCTACGTGGGAGCATTGCGAACCGTAGGTCAGTATTTTCTTTACACTGGGGGTCAATGGGAAATAATGTTTGTTTTCCCCAATTTGTGGGCGTCGTCGAGGGGAATTCCTTTTTTTAACTATGTGAATATCAGTTGATAGAACATTCCAAATTACCATGGAAATTATTAGCTCACAATACCAGGCAGCCATTGCAAGTGTACCCATGAGTTTACCAGTCAAATTGCCAGGTTAGAGCTTCCAAGCCCGTTCTATTCATTCTATATCTATGGTAAAGACATCAGACACATCAAAAAGCATGGTCCCTCTTTCATTGGAAAGTCGTCACATAATCTGTTGTACTGTATGTCAGCCGTAACTGTGTCCACACACAAACAACTTTCTATTCCACAGAATTCCACAGTAACAAGTCGAGCAAAGAATTTCAAATCAGTGGACTATCTCCTGGTTCATGGGACAGCTGATGGTATGTGTTTCTGTTTCAGTGAAATACTGTGTTCTACATTCTAAACAACCACACACTCATACGCGATGTTGTATTCCCAATGTGTAATGTATAGAATACAGTATTCAGTATAGCCATTAAGAGAGGCTCCTGATCTTGTGCAAAATCATTGATCCTATTTTCACAGATGCATATGCTTCCTTGTTCAATCAGGTATTACAAACAGTTTGTTTTTCCTGTAGACAATGTTCACTTCCAGCAATCTGCACAGATCTCCAAAGCCCTGGTTGTCCAGCAAGTTGACTTTGAGGCGATGGTAAATGTTGGTTTTGGGGAGGACGACCTGAGAGGGGTGGTGGGGGTGACGTGTTGCACTTGGAGTCTGACAGAGGAGTGTCTTATACTCTTCATCGGTTCTGATCTACAGTATGCCTATATTTGATATAGCCCTTATTTGATAGTCCCAGGGGTAAGTACAGTACGTGCAAGAATATTTTGGAGAGTAAGTACTGTTACAACTTTAATTACACAAATTGTACTGTCTATAAGACATTTTAGATGTCCTTCACTAGCTTATCGGCATCTATAATATAATTATATGATATATGACCTCTATGTGACCTGTCTATAATCTATATCTAGCCTCTGCTACAGACTTTCACCTGTGAGCGAGGCCTGGAGTCTAACCTATGTCGAGCACCTTATCTAGAATAATAGTAACTGTGTGTTTTTGGATTCTTTTCAGTGGTACACTGACAGGGATCACGGACTTGGAGGACCTGCCTACCATCACCTCTACACCCACATGAGTCAATTCTTACAGAAATGTCTGGTCAAACCCAAGTCGATCTAATAACCCCTTACTAAGTTCGATGCCTTTTCATTGTATCAGTAGGACAGCATTTATATAGTACATTGCTACAATAAAAATGTTGACCGCTTTTCTTTATTGATGATATTCTGGACAGAGGATTCCATGCTATTGAAGTCTGTATTTTTTAAAATAAGTTATATACTGTAATTAGTATGATTGTAATGACTATTTGTGTTTGATATGAAATGATTGTGCTGATCATAGAACAAAAATATGACCATTGAATTCACCACTATGTACTCAAAGCCATTGCATGTAGGTATAATGGTATTCTATATCAATGACTTCAGTGATACTGGTTAAAATTGTTACTGCACTGAATGTGTTGTGTAATATGTTCAAATCTTGTTTGTGTTTGACGTTGTCTGTGAGATGTAATTGTATGTGGAATTTAAATATGGTTATAACCATGTTCTCGTTTGAAAATGTTGACAAAGACTGTTCATTGTCCTTACATGTGTTCAAAAGGAACAAATCTTAGCGAGAGGTATGAAGCTAAACCATATATTGACAGACATTTTGGAATTCAATATTATCTTTCTAGCATGTTTGATATACTTCTGTATCCTGTTTATTCTGTAGAAAGAAGGGAAATGATGTATATGTATGATTATTAGACATTTGTGAAAAGATCTTATGGTATATTATTGTTCAGTCTGGACATCTTATTGATACAGACTGTGTGTTTTGCATATTATCACAAGAGTATTGAACAAATAAACAACTGAATATAAAACTGGAGAACATTGTATTTGTGCCTTAGTCACCTAAGAAGCAGATAATTCACTAAATTCTACTTAGGGATAATATGCTGGAAAGACATGTTTTACAGTTTAGCTCCATATTCTCTTCATATTCAGAAATATTCCATAAACACTGAACCTGCAGTGCAAACCAGGTTATCTGAATACAGATGGTGGATGTTTATGTAAGTATTTGGATTTGTTGGACAGGATGAAATCATGTTTGATTTCGACACCTAAGTGACAGCTTTTAACTCTGGACATTTCCACGTCTCCTTTTAAACAAATATGGACTGCAAATCTATCCAGTGCATTGAGTCGAGTTCTAACTAATGGATTGAGAGTAACAAACGGGCTAGTGCGTCTGTGAGGAAGGTGCCACCTGAGTAAACAGTCATTCATCTCAACTATATAAAGGCTGGCCAGACCTAGAAGGGACCATGAAGCAACTCCAGGGAACCAGAGAGAGAGAAGCCAGAAGACATCCACCAACATTTCTCACACACTCAACAGAGGGAATACAGGTGAGCAGCACCAAACCCCTTAATACTCATTTTCAACCACTGAAATATTTCTCATCTGGAATTTTCTCTGAATTATATTATCTCCTATTATGATGCTGTTTGGCTGAAATTGCTGACATTTGAAACAGCTTGTCCTCTCTTCTCTGCTAATATCTAGGAGGTCAAAAGATGAAAAGCACCCACTCTTTCGCTGGACTTCTGCTCTTGATCATTGTTCAGAGCAGCTGGCAGATCCCGCAGGAGAGCACAGAGGACAACTCTAGGTAAGAGCCTCGAACTCGGAGCAACTTCTGAACTCTGCACCATTCAGGTTGAGGCTTTCTCTCTCTCTCTCTCTCTGTGAATCATCATCCTATAACTGCTGACTTGTCTGTTTTTTCAGCCTGTTGACAGAGGACTCCATGTTCAGTGAGCCAAGGGAGCTTTCAAACATGAAGAGACATTCAGAGGGAACCTTCTCTAACGACTACAGTAAATATCTTGAGTCGAGACGAGCACAAGACTTTGTCCAGTGGCTAATGAACTCCAAGAGAAGTGGGTGAGTGTCTTTTTCTTCTTCCTCTGCTGCGTGTCGGTCTTCCTCATTCCATTTCACAATGTAGTGGATCATCTTCCAGTATGAGACTTAAACTGAAACTGTATGAATGCCGTAGTTACAATAAGAGATATGGCTTGTGAAATGTCAAACGCTTTTTGCTGCGCTATAACCAAAGATAAGCTTCTGCTACACTTTATGACATACTGCAGATATTTACTGCATGTTGGTGATTATCTTGGTTGTATATGGTTTTAAGTTACAGTTCAGTAAAACCTTACTACATCAGCTTAACAATGCACCGTGAATCAATTAGCTTATTATCCTCATATTATCAATTCTAAATAGTTATTATCAACACTGTAAAATCTCTCCATGTGTTTTCAGTGGTCCCATCAAACGGCATGCAGAGGGTACCTACACCAGCGACGTGAGCTCCTACCTGCAGGACCAGGCAGCCAAGGAGTTTGTGTCCTGGCTGAAGAATGGCCGAGGCAGACGAGAATAGGGCTCCTCTACTCAGTCACAGAGTCCCCCAGTGTCTTATGTCCCTGCAGTCAAGAGAGAATGCAACTCATCCAGAATGACCCCCTTGTTCCATTTCATGTTTTATAACCTGCATCGTCCTCTGGTCGTGCTAATAAATCCCCTGACAAGAAATGCTGTTGTCTGTCAATTGCTAATGTTTTGGTTGTTAACAGAGAACGGTGACAATGTATTATCTAAATGCTTCACTCTGTACTTAAACATCAGTGGTAAGATTTTCGAAGTGATACAAAAGAAGAGGAATAAGATATTGTGGTTAAAGGGTAGCCTAAGAGTGAGATGTTATTTCACTCTCCTAAAACATAACAGGTGCAAAATGTTGGTAAAACTGGCCCAAAATCTGTCATCTGTACCTTGCTAATTTTTGGTGGAAACATTTTAAAGGTCCAATGCAACCATTTCTAGCTCAATACCAAATAGTTTCTGGCTAACAATTAAGTGCCTTACTGTGAGTGTTTTCATTTAAAATTGTCAAAAAGAAACAAAAATAGCTTTTTAGCAAAGAGCAAGAATTTTGATAGGATTGTCTGGTAGTGGTCTGAGTGAGGGAGAAACTGTAAACCAGCTGTTATTGGCAGAGAGGTTTATAACTATCTTTCTTATTGGTATATTAACAAATTTACCACCTGGTGACATGTCACCAGGCAGGCCAAAACTCAGGCTGAAATTTCAGGCGGTCTTTTCAAACAACTAACACAAAAAGGGGAAGCTGGTAGTGGTTAGAGCGCTGGGCCAGTAACCGAAAGGTTGCTGGATCGAATTCCCGAGCTGACAAGGTAAAAATCTGTCATTCTGCCCCTGAATAAGGCAGTTAACCCACTGTTCCCTGGTAGGCTGTCATTGTAAATAAGAATTTGTTCTTAACTGACTTGCCTAGTTAAATAAAGTTTAAAATGGACAATTTCACAATATTATTCCAACATCATAGTGGGGATATATACACTGAGTATAGAAAACATTAAGAATACCTGCTCTTTCCATGATATAGACTGACCAGGTGAATCCAGTTGAAAGCTATGATCCCTTATTGATGTCACTTGTTAAATCCACTTCAATCAGTATAGATGAAGGGGAGGAGACAGGTTAAAGAAGGATTTTTAAGATTTGAGACATGGATTGTGTATGTGTGTCATTCAGAGAGTGAATGGGCAAGATAAAATATTTAGGTGCCATTGAACAGGGTATGGTAGTAGGTGCCAGGCGCACCGGTTTGTGTCAAGAACTGCAATGCTGCTGGGATTTTCACGCTCAACATTTCCTGTGTTAATCATTAATGGTCCACCACCCAAAGGACATCCAGCCAACTTGACACAACTGTGGGAAGCATTGGAGTCAACATGGGCCAGCATTCCCGTTGATCGCTTCCGACACCCTTGTCGAGAGAGATGGATTATAAAATGAACCCATAAACAAAAATGAAGTGGAAACATAATCCTTACTTTTATAATAGATGTAATTGTATTATTTATAAGTAACACTTCAAGGACATCATGTTCAAGTAGAGACCCTGTGTTCACGGAGGTGGAACCCAAATCAATCAGCCTTGAGGCCAGCCGTATCACCAAGAGGAAAACACACCCAGGGTTTTCAATCAGGTAATGGAAAGACGTGCTGTCACATCTGCTAATTTAGCGTCATAACACGTTTTACCGATGTTGCACCGACAGCAAGGACACTTGAGGAAACCAATAGACAATACTATGTCAATGACAGCCTGGCAGAGATCAGTGGTCAATCAGGCGTCACTTCCTGGGTGTTCCTGGCATGGAAACAAACTAGTCACATGAGCCAGATATATGTCATGCTTTGGGATGCTATACCTTTCTAAGCTGTCAGCTAGTGCATCAAAAAGCATCTGTTACATTTTTTTTTTTAAAGCCTGCCCGCTCAATTCTATTTATATTCCAAATCTCTAAGGGTCATACTGGGCATTTGTCGTAATCAAAATGTGCGGGTTCTTTTGTGGTTGAATTTAGAAAAGCTAATAAGTAAGTCACTTCTGTAGATGAGGATAACGTTGTGTTCTGTATAGTATGTTCAAGTGAAGTCATATTGTATTACCTCCAGGCAAATTGAGTTCCTGCACTGAATGGCTTCAGCATGTGCACTTCATTATCCAACCTCGTTATCCAACCTCATGCTCACAAGGCAGATGTGGCTGTGAGTGTAGCGGAAGACTCAGTTGAGCGGATTGCTGTCAAACACTCTCACCTACAGTGTAAGTGACCTGACCTCGTGTATACGGTTGACTGGTCAACTCAAAGTAGACCCTCACTGCCTCACGCCTTGGCTTTCTCATAAGTCAAAGTTTACAAAGTGAATCTAGAAACTCTCTCAAAATGAGAATTAAGGTTATTTTGGGGGGCATTTGTTGAAGTGTCAAGCCCATATCAGACACGCCAAACAGCATGCAGTAGTATTTATGGGGGAAATAAACATGTTCAAATAAATGTATTACATTTGAGGTTTATAGTTTCATAGTAAATGTACATATACAAGATACATCATAAACAGTAATACATCAGCTCTAAAGACCAATAACAACTTAGAAGCAGAAACAACATCATGTTTTCCAGTGCCATATTTCCTTACAATGATTTAGGTCACAAACAAAACTGATTGAGTGACTATTTAAACAAATTCATTCCCGAGCTAAGTAAAAATGAGTAACGAGTAGTACTAGAAATGTTCAACAAGAGATTTTAAAATATTTTGCAGATACTGATACTTTAAAATGAAGCAATGGTATGTATTATAGACAAATAGGCATGGCGAATTATATGTGAACAAATACATTTTTTTGTCATTGTAAAAAGGAAATAGTTTCAAAAATGTTATAACAGTAAATATACTATACATTTTCCCCTTCTAGAAAAAGTGCTATTGCAATTGTTTCTATAGCCATGTATGTCTCCCTTTAGCAGACGCCTTCAAGTATTAGTTGAGCTTCATCTTTAGTTATTGAATGGACAATCATTCCTGGGCACACACAATGGCCCATGACAAACAACAAACGTAAAATGAAACACAAGCATGTACTTTGCGGCTTGAAAAATATTGATATAATGCAATAACTGCAACTATTTCAACTTTGGCCGTAGAACTATGAAAACAAATATTTTGATTTCAACTAAAGCCAGGATTTTATTTTCTTCTTTGTTTCAATACTATCTATTGGTATGCATAACAGTATTCTACAACTTAAGTCAGGCTTTTTACTATTCAAATGCTCAATGCAATGCTTGCTCTTTGTACAAGAACATGTTGCCAACCATAAATAAAAGAAATAAAAAGCTATTTTCAACTAATCTCCTTGCTGGTAGTAATACATTTTATTGGTAGTAATACAATATTCAAAGCTTAAAGACAATTTGCAAAAAACTGAAATCATAATGCGAATGCTCAAACACAGATACTGTAGATTTTCCTTTGCATTTATCGCATTTTGAAATTCAAGCAGATGCAGTATATTTTATAATACTTCATTAAATAAAACGTCATGCATAAAGTACATTTTGACTTTGCCTAGATGAATTCATCAATGATATATATATACATACATTGGGGCAAAAAAGTATTTAGTCAGCCACCAATTGTGCAAGTTCTCCCACTAAAAAAAAAAGATGAGAGAGGCCTGTAATTTTCATCATAGGTACACTTCAACTATGACAGACAAAATGAGAAAAAAAATCCAGAAAATCACATAGTAGGATTTTTTATGAATTTATTTGCAAATTATGGTGGAAAATAAGTATTTGGTCAATAACAAAAGTTTATCTCAATACTTTGTTATATACCCTTTGTTGGCAATGACAGAAGTCAAACGTTTTCTGTAAGTCTTCACAAGGTTTTCACACACTGTTGCTGGTATTTTGGCCCATTCCACCATGCAGATCTCCTCTAGAGCAGTGATGTTTTGGGGCTGTTGCTGGGCAACACGGACTTTCAACTCCCTCCAAAGATTTTCTACGGGGTTGAGATCTGGAGACTGGCTAGGCCACTCCAGGACCTTGAAATGCTTCTTACGAAAACCTTGTGAAGACTTACAGAAAACGTTTGACTTCTGTCATTGCCAACAAAGGGTATATAACAAAGTATTGAGATAAACTTTTGTTATTGACCAAATACTTATTTTCCACCATAATTTGCAAATAAATTCATAAGAAATCCTACAGTGTGATTTTCTGGATTTTCCCCCCTCATTTTGTCTGTCATAGTTGAAGTGTACCTATGATGAAAATTACAGGCCTCTCTCATCTTTTTAAGTGGGAGAACTTGCACAATTGGTGGCTGACTAAATACTTTTTTGCCCCACTGTATATATATATACTTGCTTTCATAGTCTTTAACTGCAGTATTGCACAAACTTTTAAATGGAGTGTTTATCTAGTTGGATAATTGATCAACTTCAAACAGCTGTAATATTATGATACTGGAAAAAATACAAAAACATACAAAATACATACAATAAATAAATGTCTTTAGGTTGCCTCACAAAGAAGCCGTTTTGGACACGTCAACTTTTAAAAAAGACTGTTTTAAGCTTTTGAACACACAAAGATTTACAAGACAAAACATAAAGGAATGGTAAACTGTGGCACACAATATTGATTTGCTTAAAACACAGTGAAGGGGGAAACGTCATAAACTTGACTCCCTGTCGAAGCAGCCCTTCCTCATCTTTCTTCTCTTCTTTTCTTTCCTACCACTGTTCTTGGATAAGCTGTGGGTATAAACACTGGCTGTTAGTGCTTTCCAAGTATACAGCTTCAGAACGTAAGCTTTATACCGATCAGCTGTCCAGCTCCAACAATGAAGATTCTCCATTGAGCATGCTTTTTAGTCCAGGACTAGGCTTATTCAGTGTCCGGGAAACTGCCCCCAAAATGTATCATCAACTGATGTCTCAGTTGGGAGGGGCTTTACATTAACATTAGGTTCCTATTTGACATGCTTTAGTAACCTCATGCTAATCCACTCACATGTATAGTATTGTACTGTATGTTCCAGGCAACTGAGAGGTATGGGGTCTGATGGGCAAGACCTCAGACAATGTTCATGAAAGAGCAGTTCTCAGGAGAGATGTACTAGTAATAAGTCACTCTCTAGCTGTTGCATATCGGAGCCTACAGCTAGCATGCTGTACTGTAGTGCTCCTTGTCAAACTGCCCTTCACAGCCATTGGCTGAGGCATACAGTCAAAGGCTGAATGGCATGCTAGCAGAGACTGATTGATACAGTTAGCATCTTTCATGCACTTTACATCCTTGCTGTCTCAGTCATGTCACTTTAAACTGAGCGCATGTTTACTCTCCACTGCCTGTCATATGCATGGGTTTATATTCCAAGCAGCGGAAAGTTAATGGACTTAGCATCCATAATGTTTACCTTTGCCTAACACCGGCAGTTCCTAAGAGCTGTGCACTCTCAGTGTTGATGAACTAAAACAATTAGAATGTAACTTGACAATTTGTAGAATGCAAAATAAGCAGCATCTAGTTTCAACCAAAATGATCAATTAAAATAAAAAAAGAAACATTTTCCTGTCCTGCATCATATCATGCAAAGATAATATGTATTTTTTTTCCCAAAAAAAACTGACCAAACAGACTAAGGATGAGCAAGCAAGGGCACGGGGATCAGACTCTTACCTTTGGGGGATTCAGCATCTATGAGGATATGAGGGAACTTATGATAGAGATGGAATGGGAAAATACAGTCAAGAAATGGAACAACTCATCAGCTCTAAAATGTACCGTCAAACCATTTTGTTTACAGTATTGACTCACAGTATCAATTTCCTAAAAATCCTTTATATGAACATTACACTTTAGCAAATATGAGTCATTCTATGGATTCAATGGTACATAGATGTCATTTGTTTCTTTAATGGGTTATAACACAAATACACTCGAGGTGGAATTCTAAGTTGATATATTCTAAATGAACTGATGCCGCAGGGAAATTAGCAAGAAGATTTGAGTTACATGCATGTATCTTAAATTCGGATTCATATTCATACATTTTTATACAGACGGACAGAAAAAACAAACAAAAAGAGATGTTTTCAACATCAATGTGTTGATTTCGGATGAACATGACTGAAGGCAATTCAATACCTTTTTGAGTCTAGCTCTTTTTTAGAGTTGTCAGAGTTGACATTCCACGTGTTTCCAAAAGAGCCTCTGGACATTTCATCAGTGATGTTGAGTGCAGATTCACTCCTAAAAAACAAGACATAATCATGCATAATAATTCACAACAATCAGTAAACTATCTGACTACTAATGAAGCATGAAGTGTCATTCGATTAATATTTCTTCCACTCACAGTGGCTGATAACTTACTTTTGATATCCTTCTAACGGCACCTGCACTACTCCATCTTCCTCTCCCAAAATACTTTGCTCCTCCTCCTTAGGAATAAGAAAATCAACAGGAACTTGTTATACTAGTGATATCTAGTACTGTATGTAATATATTTGTTAAAACACACGCAGAGATGAACTATTACAACGGAAGTTACATATCTCAAGTAAAAATGATCTACTGATATTGTCACACCCTGATCTGTTTCACCTGTCTTTTTGCTTGGCTCCACCCCCCTCCAGGTGTCGCCCATCTTCCCAATTATTGGTGAAACCTTTGTTCTCCAACAGGTTCTCCAACTCCTCTGGGAGAACCAGCTTTTTGTAAAAGCAGAGAAGTGCGAATTCCATCGCTCCACCATCCCCTTTCTGGTTTACATCATCGCTGCATGGAGTGTACATATGGATCCCAGGAAGGTGAGAGTGGTGGTGGATTGGCCCCAGCCTCTGTCCAGAGTACAGCTGCAACGTTTGCTGGGATTCTGCAACTTTTATCGCCGCTTTATCCGGGGGCTACAGCACCCTGGCTTCCCCTGGACCTCAAGTTACATCCCTGCTCCGCCTTCTCCCACCGCCTCAACGCCACAGAGAGGAACTACGATGTGGGGAATCGGTTGCTTCTCCATGTGAACATTACATTTACATTTAAGTCATTTAGCAGACGCTCTTATCCAGAGCGACTTACAAATTGGTGCATTCACCTTATGACATCCAGTGGAACAGTAGTGCATCTAAATCTTTTAAGGGGGGTGAGAGGGATTACTTTATCCTATCCTAGGTATTCCTTAAAGAGGTGGGGTTTCAGGTGTCTCCGGAAGGTGGTGATTGACTCCAGATGGCGTTGGAGGAGTGGAGGCACTTTCTAGAGGGGGCAGAACATCCATTCATTGTGTGGACCGACCACAAGAACCTGGAATATCTCCACATCGCCAAGCGCCTCAATTCCAAGCAGGCTAGGTGGGCCCTACTGTTCACCCGGTTCAACTTCTCCTTCTCCATGAATTTCATTCCTCTCCCCAAGCTACCCTCTGCCAAAGATACGGCCCAGCTCATAGTGCAGCACGTCTTCCGGATCCATGGACTATTAGTAGACATGATCTCCGACTGGCGTCCTCAATTCTCATCAAGGTTGTGGAAGGCGTTCTGCACCCTCATTGGGTCGTCGGCCAGCCTGTTCTCCGGGGTTTCAGTCCAGCGCCCAGTCGCAGTGAGCCAACCAAGACCTAGAGACTACTCTGCGCTGCCTGGTCTCTGCCAACCCCACCACCTGGAGCCAGCAGCTTGTGTGGGTCAAATAGGCCCGCAACACCCTTCTCTGCTCTGCCACGGGCCTATCACCCTTTGAGTGTTCCCTAGGGTATCAGCCACTGCTCTTCCCTGAGCAGGAAGAAGAGGTCGGCATACCTTCTGTCTGGATGTTTGTCCGCCGCAGTCACCGTACCTGGAGGAGAGCCCGGTCGGCCCTCAAGACCACCTCCAGGTATCGACGACAAGCGGATCGCCACCGGACTCCCCGGTATCGTCTAGGGCAGAAGGTAAGGCTGTCCACCTGGGATCTGCCCCTCTGGGTGGGATCCCGCAAACTCTCCCCCCGGTTTCTCGGGCCCGTTTCCCATCTCCAAAGTCATTAGCCCCTCTGCTGTTTGTCTTCTTTTGTCCCATATGCTTCGTATACATCCCACCTTTCATGTGTCCAGAGTTAAACCCATATCTTACAGCCACTTGTCTCCCGTTTCCTGGCCCACCCCGCTCCCCCGTCTCATCAACGGCCAACCGGCGTACACAGTGAAGCGTCTCCTGAAGGTTCGATCTAGGGGACGGGGATCCAGTTCCTGGTTTTCTGGGAGGGTTATAGCCCGAAGGAGAGGTGATGGGTCCCCGCCAGGGACATCCTGGACCCAGGCCTCATTGCGGAGTTCCAACACCAGCACCACCTTGGTCAACCAGATATGCGCCCAGGTAGGACGCCAGGTGGCGACCCCTAGAGGGGGGTACTGTCACTCCCAGATCTGACTGTCACTCCCTGATTCCCGGTTTTTACACTTCTGTCTGCCCTGAGCCTGCCTGCCATTCTATACCTTGCCCCACCTCACTGGATTATTGGCCCCTGCCTGCCCTGACCCTGACCCTGCCTACCCTGACCCTGCCTGCCCTGACCCTGCCTGCCCTGACCCTGCCTACCCTGACCCTGACTGCCCTGCCCCTGCCTGCCCTGACCCTGCCTGCCATGACCCTGCCTGCCCTGACCCTGCCTACCCTGACCCTGCCTGCCCTGCCCCTGACTGCCCTGCCCCTGCCTGCCCTGCCCCTGCCTGCCCTGACCCTGACTGCCCTGCCCCTGACTGCCCTGCCCCTGCCTGCCCTGCCCCTGACTGCCCTGCCCCTGCCTGCCCTGACCCTGCCTGCCCTGCCCCTGACTGCCCTGCCCCTGACTGCCCTGCCCCTGCCTGCCCTGCCCTTGCCTGCCCTGCCTGCCCTGACCCTGCCTGACCCTGCTTTGGACCATTTGCACCCTCTCTGGATTTCTGATCCCTGGTTTGCCGGCCCCTGTATTATAAATAAACGTTTGTTTCTTCGACACTGTCTGTATCTGGGTCCTCCTTGAAACGTGATAGATATATGGCATATTAGTGTCATGTGTTGATTTTTAGGGTTTATTTTAGCCCACCAAAGGGCTAATCTTCCTTGATGCTATTTTTATACCACAGGAGATTGATGCCACCTTAATTGGGGAGGATGGGCTCGTGGTAATGGCTGGAGCAGAATGAGTGGAATGGTATCAAATCAAACACATTATTTCTGTTTGATGCCTTTCCATTGGCTCCGTTCCAGCCATTATTATGAGCCGTCCTCCCCTCATCAGCCTCCACTGTTTCATACCTCTTCTTCAGCATCCTCCAGTTTCTTCTTCTTACTCTCTGGCATTAGATCATCCAGCCAGCTCATCTCTCTCTTGGTGAAGAAGCAATCCATCAATTTCCGAATGAACACCAGCGCCAACACCTGCAAGGAACACAAACCCTACATTACTATACAGACAGAATCCTCTGCAGAAGTCATTTTTGTCCCAGCCATAGGGCAGGAGCCTTAACTTCTGTTTCTGTAGAGCATCAAGACATCTAGGTTTCACAATGTATAACTTAAGATATTGTCTTACTTCAATCTACAATATGGACAAATAAAGCTAAGTACCCAGATTGCCTTCGCATATTTGGCATATACAGGTAACTCCATCCAGATTAATCTACTGTATAAGGAAGAAAGATGTTTGCTAACCATCATGGGGAAGACGATGGCATAATTGGAGGTCTTGATGACCCAGAGCATGACCAGGCAGCTGAGCTGGATGATGGTGAAGAGATGGACCTTCCGCAGGGGAACGTGTCTCAGGTAGATGAAGTCAGGCTGGTGCTTGGCTGGCATGCCAAACAGCTTCAGACGGTCAAACAACTGATAAGCAATAGAACAATGGATTACATTACAACCTCAGGACCATTGTATTCCGGCTTATGTGTTTCTGTACTGTGTTTTAATGTCCTCAGATGGTCTTTGTGAAATTAGCTTTAGATGTAGGTCAAGTGTGCTGGGACTTAGCCTTACAAGCCTATGTTTGTTTTTTAAAATACATGTCATGCTTTATTCAGACATGCACAGAAACAGATGGGGTGAGAATAAGGAGGGGAATTAGGAGGAAAGGTGGAGATAGGAATTGAACCCTGGTCTCTGGAGGGAAGGCATGCACACTGAGTGTAGAAAACATTAGGAACACCCCACCCCCCTCCCCCCATTCCATTCAGGACAGCCTCAATGCATCACTACAAGGTGTTGAAAGCGTTCAACAGGGATCCTGGCCCATGTTGACTCCAATGCTTCCCGCAGTTGTGTCAAGTTGGCTGGGCCTGATCGCCGTTCCTGTAGGTTCATGCTCTACAACATCCGCAGAGTACGACCCTGCCTCACACAGGAAGCGGCGCAGGTCCTAATCCAGGCACTCGTCATCTCCCGTCTGGATTACTGCAACTCGCTGTTGGCTGGGCTCCCTGCCTGTGCCATTAAACCCCTACAACTCATCCAGAACGCCGCAGCCCGTCTGGTGTTCAACCTTCCCAAGTTCTCTCACGTCACCCCGCTCCTCCGCTCTCTCCACTGGCTTCCAGTTGAAGCTCGCATCCGCTACAAGACCATGGTGCTTGCCTACGGAGCTGTGAGGGGAACGGCACCTCAGTACCTCCAGGCTCTGATCAGGCCCTACACCCAAACAAGGGCACTGCGTTCATCCACCTCTGGCCTGCTCGCCTCCCTACCACTGAGGAAGTACAGTTCCCGCTCAGCCCAGTCAAAACTGTTCGCTGCTCTGGCCCCCCAATGGTGGAACAAACTCCCTCACGACGCCAGGACAGCGGAGTCAATCACCACCTTCCGGAGACACCTGAAACCCCACCTCTTTAAGGAATACCTAGGATAGGATAAAGTAATCCCTCTCACCCCCCCCTTAAAAGATTTAGATGCACTACTGTTCCACTGGATGTCATAAGGTGAATGCACCAATTTGTAAGTCGCTCTGGATAAGAGCGTCTGCTAAATGACTTAAATGTAAATGTAAATCACCAACAACGACGAAACTGCCTATAGGGAGGAGGTCAGAGACCTCGGAGATGATCGTGGACTACAGGACGGGGCTGTAGTGGAGCAGGTTCAGAGCTTCAAGTTCCTTGCTGTCCACATCACTAACAAACTATCATGGTCCAAACATATCAAGACAGTCGTGAAGAGGGCATGACAATGCCTATTCTCCCTCAGGAGACTGAAAAGATTTGGCTTGGGTCCTCAAATCCTCAAAAAGTTCTGGCTGGTTATATCACCGCCTGGTTGGCAACTTCTCGTCCTCCGACTGCAAGGTGCTATAGAGGGTAGTGAGTACTGCACAGTACATCACTGGGGCCAAGCTTCCTGCAATCTAGGACATTTTTACCAGGCGGTGTCAGAGGAAGGTCCTAAAAATTGCCAAAGACTCCAGCCACCCTAGTCAAAGACTGTTCTCTCTGCTACCGCATGGCAATCAAATGGCTACCCGGACTATTTGCATTGATAATTTCTTTGCACACTTTTGGCATTCTCTCACCCAGCTTCATGAAGTAGTCACCTGGAATGCATTTCAATTCAACCAGTTTGCCTTGTTAAAAGTTAATTTGAGGATTTTTTTTCCTTCTTAATGCGTTAGAGCCAATCAGTTGCGTTGTGACAAGGTAGGGATGGTATACAGAAGATAGCCCTATTTGGTAAAAGACCAAGTCCATATTATGGCAAGAACAGCTCAAATAAGCAAAGAGAAACAACAGTCCATGATTACTTTAAAACTGGGCTCTCCAACCCTGTTCCTGGAGAGCTACCCTTCTGTAGGTTTTCACTCCATCCCCAGTTGTAACTAACCTGATTTCAGCTCATCAACTAGCTAATGAGTAGAATCAGGTGTGCTAGAATAGGGTTGGAGCAAAAACCTACAGGAAGGTAGCTCTCCAGGAACATGGTTGGAAAGCCCTGCTTTAAAACATGAAAGTCAGTCATCCGGAAATATATTTTGATTTGTTGAACCCTTTTTTGGTTACTACATTACTCCATATCTATTATTTCATAGTTATGATGTCACTATTATTCTACAATGCAGAAAAAATAAAATAAAAAGAATGAAAACCCCTTTAATATGTAGGTGTCCAAACTTTTGACTGGTACTGTACATATTACCTCAATTACCTTGACTAACCTGTACCCCCACACATTGACTCAGTACCGGTACCTCCTGCCTCGTTATTGTTATTTTATTGTTCCCCTTTGATTTTTTTAAACTTTAGTTTATTTAGTAAATACTTTCTCAACTTTCTCATTTCACTGTAAGGTCTACCTGGCACCTGTTGTATTCGGGCACATGTGACAAATAACATTTGATTTGATTTAATGTCCTTTGGGTGGTGGACCATTCTTTATACACACTGGAAACTGTTGAGAGTGAAAAATCAAGCGGCATTGGGATCATCAATAAGGGATCATAGCTTTCACCTGGATTCACCTGGTCAGTCTATGTCATGGAAAGAGCAGGTGTCCTTAATGTTTTGTACACTCAGTGTATGTCGCTTGTGCCTGGCTTGTTACCCACTCCACCACGGCCCAGCACCTTACAAGTCAATGTCGACTGAATGTCATGTACTGTACAGAAACTGCAGTGTGTTTAGTGATCTCCTACCTGTATTCCTCTGAGCGAAGATGCTCCCATGTATAGGAATACTCCATACAACACAGGCATGGGAATGTACTAAAGGGACCAGAGACATTCTATTATGATTCAGTCATACAAGCATCAACCAAAGAAATGGTTGAAAAGTGAGATTCAACTATACAAAACGTAGCGTAAAACATCGGTCCGCTTTGTGACACTGCAGACTAATACACTGGGTGCAAAATAAACACAGCGACACTTTTATCACACTGCGACAGGAACGGATTTTGGACAGTCCAGAAGCTAGAGCCAACACAATACTCCTCAGAGAAGCTATCTGACCTTGAGCACAGAGGTCATGAACACCGAGCAGCCCATGAGTAGGAAGATCATGAGGCCAGTGAAGCGCTGCTCGCGGATGCCCAGGAACTTGGGTTGTTCCCCGGGGGCCGAGCACTCCGACTCCAGCTTCAGACTGTTGACGTGGGAGATGGAGAGAACGGTGGCAGCCACGAACCAGGGCAAACCCATGATGGAACATACCCCCAGCATGACACCCACCACGAACAAGTCCAAATGGTACCCGCAGCCTTTCTGTGGGGAGGGAAACACAAATACAGTACAACTGAGAATACACTACTCAATATTCCGCGGCGGCAACATTTCATAATGGTTCAGGAAAATATTGTCAAAATGTTAACTAATTCCCCAAGTAGAAAGAGATTTCTGAAAGGGACTTTTTCAGTCCATATCAACCAGTACTGGACGCTATTTGACAATCAACTACACATGCACCACTTCAAAGCCAACTAAAAAGTGTACATTCAGGTTATGGTGAACAATGCCTCCCGTATGAGCTGAGCTGAGTCATTACAGTATCCTACAGTACCTTTAGTTTGTGCTCCTTCCTGTTGATGATGACCGCGGTGATCTGCTGGTCCATGAAGATGAGGATGGTGCAGAGCAGAGCAGGGATCACTGTCACGATGGTGGTCCACCAAGGGTTGCCGCCTAACGGGCTGATCAACCAACCACGGTCATCTCTGGTCGGCTGCAAGGATTTGGATTGCTGTCAGATATTGCATCTACATAGCATGGCACATGTATTTTGAGTCAAAATGTATAATCACCTTGTAATACTTTGTTACATAGCTCACCTTGAACACACTGGGGACTTTTAGTTTTGGAGATGGGACCCCTAAGGCATAGTCCACCAGGACCATGGTAAAGATGGTGATGAACACAGCAAAGTCACTGATGACGGCTCTCAACTGTGCAAGGGAGGGGTGCATGTCAACCGCCTGGTCTTAGTGCAGGGACCATCTATATCATTGTTCAATATCAATCACAGATTGCACAGGGCACTCAAACACTGAGCACCACGGTTGTGGATTCAATTCTCCCAAAAAAAGGGGGGGCTTCCGTCGCCAAACAGCGTGATAAGTGGTGCTCCCTTAAATCATAATAGAATCCAACTAAAGTGGGGGAGGCGTGACACTTTTCTTAATTAAAAACCTGTATTTTATTACTAATTTGCTTTGAACTACCATAATCACACAGTACTCACATATGACCACTAGAGTGCTCCACTGCACCATAAACCTCAGCAGAAGGACAGAAACCTTGTCTGCAGTCTACAAACGCATAATAGATAGAAACCAGTGGGATTACAGTAGGATCTGGGTCTGCTGCCTTACCTTGGTGGGGAAGTAACGGCTGAACTTGAACTCCTTTAGGAACGCTGACATGAAGACAGTGGAGAAGAAGAGAACCACGGACCAGAAGAGAACATCTGGAATATAGGGTCCGTGAGGGCCACAGGCACTGCCCACAAACTCTCCTCTTTTCTCCATGCAGTCCTGCAACAATAGGTAGAGGAGGGTGATTGGTCTGCCCTACTACAAGTGGAATTAATAGTGCATGACAATGCAGTCAATTACAAAATCCTTTGGTTAAGAGGGCCTTGGATTAAGAGTACAGAAAGCAACATTAATACAAAAAATGTGCTTTTATGGTGATTTGGCATGGGGTAATCCAGAATAATCCAGCCCACCACATGTCCTTAATCTTCTGCACAGGACCAGCTCCATCTGGGAGAGTATGCCACTTTGAGGAACACCTGTTTTTTGCTCTCTAATTCAGTTTATTAAACCACAAATTGTACTATTAAGGCTAGTTTTTTTTTCTCTGAACACAAGACTTGACCCAGATGAACTCCTTCTCTGAATTTGTCTTGATCCTTCCCATAGACTACACAGATTTCACTAGACACTCTTATACGGTACCTTAACCTCGAGTGCCTCCCAGTAGACCTCAGAAGCAGTGACGTTGTTCTGCTCCCAGTACTGTATGGTGGCATTGCTTGGATCCGGAGGTTCAACACAAGAACACCTTATAGAAACAATAGAACACGTCACCGTCAAATCCCTCCTTCACAATCATCTCAAATGAAGATGTTACCTTCGTTCAGAACTCGAAGGAATGTTTTCCCGGACACAGATTTATGCCTAGCTCTGGATTAAAAAGGCAGCGAGTGCAAACGTACGAGTACTGTGTGAGTTTGTCCAGGTTGTTGTTCATGTTGATGGGGTAGTGTTCCCCCAGGTGGATGAGCTTCTCCAAGGCCTCGTAGATGAAGATGATGCAGATGAGCGAGGCGAAGGCCTCCTCTGTGAAGCGGGTGATGTAACAGACCAGGGAGCTGGCATCTGTGGCCACTAGGACCAGGCAGAGGAACGCTGTCCACAGCCCTATACAGGTTCTCAGTGAGAGGTAGGATAAACCATACTCCCTGGGGAGAGAGTTAAAACATCACCGATACCTTACACTTTTCATTTAACTAGACAGGTCAGTTAAGAAGAAACTCTTATCTACAACGACGGCCTGTGAACAGTGCCTGGTTCAGGGGCAGAACGACATATGTTTTTACATCGTTAGCTCAGGGATTTGATCAAGCAACCTGTCAGTTACTGGCCCAACATTCTAACCACGAGGCTACCTGCTGCCGCATATATGACCACATCTGTGGGATATGTTATGCACTATCTACAGATATCGGGCAGAATAATGGAAACACTTGAGAAAATGAGGGACGCAAAGTATATTGAAAGCAGGTGCTTCCACACAGGTGTGGTTCCTGAGTTAATTAAGCAATTAACATCCCATCATGCTTAGGGTCATGTATAAAACCGCTGGCAGGCCATTATTCTGTCTACCATGGCTATGCCCCCATGGGATGACAATGCCCCCATCCACAGGGCACGAGTGGTCACTGAATGGTTTTATGAGCATGAAAACTCAGTCACCAGATCTCAACCAATTGAACACTTATGGGAGATTCTGGAGCGGTGCCTGAGACAGCGTTTTCCACCACCGTCTACAAAACACCAAATGATGGAATTTCTCGTGGTGGAATGATGTCGCATCCCTCCAGTAGAGTTCCAGACACTCTTAGAGTCTATGCCCAGGTGCATTGAAGCTGTTCTGGCTTGTGGTGGCCCAATGCCCTACTAAGACACTTTATGTTGGTGTTTCCTTTATGTTGGCAGTTACCTGTATAGCTATCTATCTGCAGAATATAGTGCATCTGAGGTCGTCATTGTGTTATTTCAATACTTTAAAGAAGTATCAATCATTAAATGATCCATGTATTTTGGCAGTACACTCTTCGGGAAAAAAAGGTTCCAAAAGCGTTCTTCGGCTGTCCCCATAGGAGAACCCTTTTTGGTTTCAGGTAGATGGAAAGGAACACAAAAGGGTTTTACCTGGAAACAATAAGGTTTCTTCATAGGGTTCTCTTATGGGGACAGGCGAAGAACCATTTAAGGTTATAGATAGCACCTTTTTTTCTAAGAGTGTATATTGCACACGGTCATCCTATATTGCTATTGTTATAAGGACAGAGGATCATCCTACAATCTAATCACAGATTATCTGAGATGTGGGCACAGATACAGAAATGGCCTGAGAGCAGTGGGCTATAGACGATTCATCACATGGGTGTTATAGAATTACAATGACAGTGTTTTACTCAAACTTACTTGCAGAATTTGTACAATATCTTCTCAAACACCAGTACAGGCCCTGTGCTGCCCAAAATGGTGAGTGGCTGGCCAGCAAACAGGGAATAGGCTATTCCCGTCATTGAGGCGCCAAAAAGCGATTCGATTGCACTCTGCGGGAAACAAATGCAGAGAAATTCTATTAGTAAGAAAAGCTGAACTTCAATCAATCTCAATCGTCATTCTAGCACTGTGTATTCGAAAGGGATGCATAAAAATGGCTCCCTATTCCCTATACAGTGCACTACTTTTGAACATGGCCCAAAAGTAGTGCACTAGGTAGGGAATGGGAGCCATTTGGGATGACAACCAGGGTGTCTTACTATGCGTCCTTCTGTTGCCTCTCCGAGTAGGCCCCCGAACGTGATGACAGGCGACATGCATGCACAGTACAGGAAGAGGAAGGAGGCCAAGCACTGCAGGCTGAGAGCGTCTGTGTAGTCAGACAGGTAGTGCGGCGCCTTGCGTTTGATGTCCAACAGGAGACCACCACAGAATCTGGAAATATTATAACGCCATGGAGAAAATAGTGGATTGCATTGATACGGTTATATATTGCATTTTGCTCTCTCTCGAATGATTGAATGAGACTACAACCACATGGGTAACCTGCTGTCTCTACAACCACATGGGTAACCTGCTGTCTCTACAACCACGTGGGTAACCTGCTGTCTCTACAACGATGTGGGTAACCTGCTGTCTCTACAACCACATGGGTAACCTGCTGTTTCAACAACCACATGGGTAACCTGCTGTCTCTACAACCACATGGGTAACCTGCTGTTTCAACAACCACATGGGTAACCTGCTGTCTCTACAACCACATGGGTAACCTGCTGTTTCAACAACCACATGGGTAACCTGCTGTCTCAACAACCACATGGGTAACCTGCTGTCTCTACAACCACATGGGTAACCTGCTGTTTCAACAACCACATGGGTAACCTGCTGTCTCTACAACCACATGGGTAACCTGCTGTTTCAACAACCACATGGGTAACCTGCTGTTTCAACAACCACATGGGTAACCTGCTGTTTCAACAACCACATGGGTAACCTGCTGTTTCAACAACCACATGGGTAACCTGCTGTCTCTACAACCACATGGGTAACCTGCTGTCTCTACAACCACGTGGGTAACCTGCTGTCTCTACAACCACGTGGGTAACCTGCTGTCCCTACAACGATGTGGGTAACCTGCTGTTTCAACAACCACATGGGTAACCTGCTGTTTCAACAACCACATGGGTAACCTGCTGTTTCAACAACCACATGGGTAACCTGCTGTCTCTACAACCACATGGGTAACCTGCTGTTTCAACAACCACATGGGTAACCTGCTGTTTCAACAACCACATGGGTAACCTGCTGTTTCAACAACCACATGGGTAACCTGCTGTCTCTACAACCACGTGGGTAACCTGCTGTCTCTACAACCACGTGGGTAACCTGCTGTCTCTACAACCACGTGGGTAACCTGCTGTCTCTACAACCACGTGGGTAACCTGCTGTCTCTACAACGATGTGGGTAACCTGCTGTTTCAACAACCACATGGGTAACCTGCTGTTTCAACAACCACATGGGTAACCTGCTGTCTCTACAACCACATGGGTAACCTGCTGTTTCAACAACCACATGGGTAACCTGCTGTCTCTACAACCACATGGGTAACCTGCTGTTTCAACAACCACATGGGTAACCTGCTGTTTCAACAACCACATGGGTAACCTGCTGTTTCAACAACCACGTGGGTAACCTGCTGTCTCTACAACCACGTGGGTAACCTGCTGTCTCTACAACCACGTGGGTAACCTGCTGTCTCTACAACCACGTGGGTAACCTGCTGTCTCTACAACGATGTGGGTAACCTGCTGTTTCAACAACCACATGGGTAACCTGCTGTTTCAACAACCACATGGGTAACCTGCTGTCTCTACAACCACGTGGGTAACCTGCTGTCTCTACAACCACGTGGGTAACCTGCTGTCTCTACAACCACGTGGGTAACCTGCTGTCTCTACAACCATGCGGGTAACCTGCTGTCTCTACAACCACATGGGTAACCTGCTGTCTCTACAACCATGTGGGTAACCTGCTGTCTCTACAATGACGTGGTTAACCTGCTGTTTCAACAACCACATGGGTAACCTGCTGTCTCTACAACCACGTGGGTAACCTGCTGTCTCTACAACCATGTGGGTAACCTGCTGTCTCTACAACCACATGGGTAACCTTCTGTTTCAACAACCACATGGGTAACCTGCTGTCTCTACGACCACGTGGGTAACCTGCTGTCTCTACAACCACGTGGGTAACCTGCTGTCTCTACAACCACATGGGTAACCTGCTGTCTCTACAACCATGTGGGTAACCTGCTGTCTCTACAATGACGTGGTTAACCTGCTGTTTCAACAACCACATGGGTAACCTGCTGTCTCTACAACCACGTGGGTAACCTGCTGTCTCTACAACCATGTGGGTAACCTGCTGTCTCTACAACCACATGGGTAACCTTCTGTTTCAACAACCACATGGGTAACCTGCTGTCTCTACGACCACGTGGGTAACCTGCTGTCTCTACAACCACGTGGGTAACCTGCTGTCTCTACAACCACGTGGGTAACCTGCTGTCTCTACAACCACGTGGGTAACCTGCCGTCTCTACAACCACGTGGGTAACCTGCCGTCTCTACAACCACGTGGGTAACCTGCTGTCTCTACAACCACGTGGGTAACCTGCTGTCTCTACAACCACGTGGGTAACCTGCTGTCTCGTGGTGAGGTGTGCATTCAGCTTGCAGCTGGAGACTTTTTCTTTCTTCCCCCCCCCCTACACACCAGGACTTAATGTGTTACTCTCCTCACACCACTTAAAGTGCATAAAATAGACACAGTCGTGAGGATGACTTAGCATGAGCTAATGTCCCTGTTGCAGAATATAGCCAAAGGCAATTGGGAGCTCACTGCAGTAGGTTGCTATGGAAACCTTTGCATGAACTGCACACAGTCACCTGGGAGGGAGTTCAGTGGCAATGGCAAACCTGGCCTCTGTCCAATGTTCCGTAGATAGATGTTTCAAAAAGCAGGAGAGAAACCTGTTATTTTTTTTGATCCGTCTTTCTTTCTTAATACACAACAACAACCACATAATACACAACCACATAATACACAACCACATAATACCCAACCACAACCACATAATACACAACCACATAATACACAACCACATAATACCCAACCACAACCACATAATACACAACCACATAATACACAACCACATAATACCCAACCACATAATACACAACCACATAATACACAACCACATAATACACAACCACATAATACACAACCACAACCACATAATACACAACCACATAATACACAACCACATAATACACAACCACATAATACACAACCACAACCACATAATACACAACCACATAATACACAACCACATAATACACAACCACAACCACATAATACACAACCACATAATACACAACCACATAATACACAACCACATAATACACAACCACATAATACCCAACCACAACCACATAATACACAACATCATAATACCCAACCACATAATACACAACAACAACCACATAATACACAACCACATAATACACAACCACATAATACACAACCACATAATACACAACCACATAATACATTTACATTTACATTACATTTAAGTCATTTAGCAGACGCTCTTATCCAGAGCGACTTACAAATTGGTGCGTTCACCTTAAGACGTCCAGTGGAACAGCCACTTTACAATAGTGCATCTAAATCTTTTAAGGGGGGGGAGAAGGATTACTTTATCCTATCCTAGGTATTCCTGAAAGAGGTGGGGTTTCAGGTGTCTCCGGAAGGTGGTGATTGACTCCGCTGTCCTGGCGTCGTGAGGGAGTTTGTTCCACCATTGGGGGGCCAGAGCAGCGAACAGTTTTGACTGGGCTGCGCAGGAACTGTACTTCCTCAGTGGTAGGGAGGCGAGCAGGCCAGAGGTGGATGAACGCAGTGCCCTTGTTTTGGTGTAGGGCCTGATCAGAGCCTGGAGGTACTGAGGTGCCGTTCCCCTCACAGCTCCGTAGGCAAGCACCATGGTCTTGTAGCGGATGCGAGCTTCAACTGGAAGCCAGTGGAGAGAGCGGAGGAGCGGGGTGACGTGAGAGAACTTGGGAAGGTTGAACACCAGACGGGCTGCGGCGTTCTGGATGAGTTGTAGGGGTTTAATGGCACAGGCAGGGAGCCCAGCCAACAGCGAGTTGCAGTAATCCAGACGGGAGATGACAAGTGCCTGGATTAGGACCTGCGCTGCTTCCTGTGTGAGGCAGGGTCGTACTCTGCGGATGTTGTAGAGCATGAACCTACAAGAACGGGCCACCGCCTTGATGTTAGTTGAGAACGACAGGGTGTTGTCCAGGATCACGCCAAGGTTCTTAGCGCTCTGGGAGGAGGACACAATGGAGTTGTCAACCGTGATGGCGAGATCATAGAATGGGCAGTCCTTCCCCGGGAGGAAGAGCAGCTCCGTCTTGCCGAGGTTCAGCTTGAGGTGGTGATCCGTCATCCACACTGATATGTCTGCCAGACATGCAGAGATGCGATTCGCCACCTGGTCATCAGAAGGGGGAAAGGAGAAGATTAATTGTGTGTCGTCTGCATAGCAATGATAGGAGAGACCATGTGAGGTTATGACAGAGCCAAGTGACTTGGTGTATAGCGAGAATAGGAGAGGGCCTAGAACAGAGCCCTGGGGGACGCCAGTGGTGAGAGCGCGTGCTGAGGAGACAGATTCTCGCCACGCCACCTGGTAGGAGCGACCTGTCAGGTAGGACGCAATCCAAGCGTGGGCCGCGCCGGAGATGCCCAACTCGGAGAGGGTGGAGAGGAGAATCTGATGGTTCACAGTATCGAAGGCAGCCGATAGGTCTAGAAGGATGAGAGCAGAGGAGAGAGAGTTAGCTTTAGCAGTGCGGAGGGCCTCCGTGATACAGAGAAGAGCAGTCTCAGTTGAATGACTAGTCTTGAAACCTGACTGATTTGGATCAAGAAGGTCATTCTGAGAGAGATAGCGGGAGAGCTGGCCAAGGACGGCACGTTCAAGAGTTTTGGAGAGAAAAGAAAGAAGGGATACTGGTCTGTAGTTGTTGACATCGGAGGGATCGAGTGTAGGTTTTTTTCAGAAGGGGTGCAACTCTCGCTCTCTTGAAGACAGAAGGGACGTAGCCAGCGGTCAGGGATGAGTTGATGAGCGAGGTGAGGTAAGGGAGAAGGTCTCCGGAAATGGTCTGGAGAAGAGAGGAGGGAATAGGGTCAAGCGGGCAGGTTGTTGGGCGGCCGGCCGTCACAAGACGCGAGATTTCATCTGGAGAGAGAGGGGAGAAAGAGGTCAGAGCACAGGGTAGGGCAGTGTGAGCAGAACCAGCGGTGTCGTTTGACTTAGCAAACGAGGATCGGATGTCGTCGACCTTCTTTTCAAAATGGTTGACGAAGTCATCTGCAGAGAGGGAGGAGGGGGGGGGAGGAGGAGGATTCAGGAGGGAGGAGAAGGTGGCAAAGAGCTTCCTAGGGTTAGAGGCAGATGCTTGGAATTTAGAGTGGTAGAAAGTGGCTTTAGCAGCAGAGACAGAAGAGGAAAATGTAGAGAGGAGGGAGTGAAAGGATGCCAGGTCCGCAGGGAGGCGAGTTTTCCTCCATTTCCGCTCGGCTGCCCGGAGCCCTGTTCTAATATAATATAATTATAATACACAACCACATAATACACAACCACATAATACACAACAACAACCACATAATACACAACATCATAATACCCAACCACATAATACACAACAACAACCACATAATACACAACCACATAATACACAACCACATAATACACAACCACATAATACACAACCACATAATACCCAACCACATAATACACAACCACATAATACACAACCACATAATACACAACCACATAATACACAACCACATAATACCCAACCACAACCACATAATACACAACATCATAATACCCAACCACATAATACACAACAACAACCACATAATACACAACCACATAATACACAACCACATAATACACAACCACATAATACACAACCACATAATACCCAACCACAACCACATAATACACAACATCATAATACCCAACCACAACCACATAATACACAACCACATAATACCCAACCACAACCACATAATACACAACATCATAATACCCAACCACAACCACATAATACACAACCACATAATACCCAACCACAACCACATAATACACAACATCATAATACCCAACCACAACAACATAATACACAACCACATAATACCCAACCACAACCACATAATACCCAACCACATAATACCCAACCACATAATACACAACCACAACAACATACACATCCAGGCTCCCATAGCACACACTCTCTAAGTCCCTGGTAACACCCCCCCCCCCCTGCACCAACCCACCCACCTACCGTCCTGTCCGCTGCAGCTCCGGACCCCCATGTCCCTCGTCCTCCTCCTCTTCATCCCCTGGGTCTGTGCCGCACTGCGCTGCACTCCTCCTCTTCTCCTGTTTGTCAAACACCACATCTGTTATTTCTTTCCTTTTTCAAATGAAAGACATTGCTGTGATTTGTATGTCCACTGATGAAAGACTTGTTTTTAAAGAAGAGGCTAAACTCACTTGAGACGGTACGTTTTTTGGTGGCTCTATTCTTATAGAGGGATCCCACTCCCCCGGTGGCAGGACAGTCACTTGGTCAAGGAACTCATCGATTCCAGCAATCAGATCAGTGCGGTCCTTCGCTTTGTAGGCGACATCATGGAAAACCTTGGAATGAAGAAGAATGGAAATTCAGCCATTAATTGACTGGTTCGTTCAGTCATGCCCAACAACTATGTTCACCATTGGAGAGGCCGTCTTACCTCGTCTGTCATGAGAGTTGCAATGGATCGGCCAATCTCATGGTACTGTGGCCCTTTCCCAAGAGGCCCCAGCAGAATGAACAAGAACCTAACGGAGGAAGATAAAACGAGGGCCACAATAAGAGTCAGACAGAGCGGGGAAGAGACAGTTGGGGTCAGCCCAAAAAGGATTAAGAAGGCCATAACGTTAGTCATAGACAGGAGACCATAATGACAGACTAATTGGAAGTAGGGTTGCGAAACTCCAGTAACTTTCCCAAAAATCCCAGGTTTCCCAGAAATCTAGGTTGGGGGATACCTCGGATGTCCTACTTATTCCTGATTCCAGGGAATCTTCTAAACCTTATTTCTGGAAAACCTGTTTTTTTTTGTTGAGAAAGTTACTGCAATTTTGTCACAGTCTTTCTAACCTGGTGACGATGGGGACCTCAGCCAGCCCGTTGAGCATGACCGCAGGTGAGAGACGTACGAACGCCACCACAGGTTTGTCTAGGAACTCCGCCTCACCCACCAACACGTTGGACGCTTCCGCTCCCGGCGGAATCTTCTTCATGAAATGGAGGTCTATCTGCACGGACGCAGGACACAATACGCAGTCATTAGCGGAGCGTTTTTAGACTGAAGTCTAAATGGTGCATTTTACGGTATGAATATCGCAACTCCTCAATCCAAAAACAAGAGCATAGGAAAAGGAATTCAGAAATATGAAATGCATTCGCTAAACAAATATAACTGAATCCCTACTGTTGATCCCTGCTGGGAGGGTTGTAATATTCTGGTTTCTATCACCAAATTCCCCGGATTTCCATTTGCCTGCTTCTTCCCTCCTGATTTGGGGAATTGTCCAACCAGGATTACCGGTACTGGAAAACCTGAGAATTTTGGGATAGTAACCAGAATATTGGAACCTTATGTGTTTTTGTAATTAATATCCTGTTTATGGCTTAAGATAGATAATAGATTGGCCAACTGGACCCTATTTCATATATTTAATAACATTACCATCATAACATACATTTAACCATGTGTTATGATGAAATATTACAGCAGATTGCCATCATCAGCCTAAAGTGGTATTATCAGTTACATAACATTTCCAGAGGTTATCATCTCCGTGATACCCTGTCTGCCCCCGCAGTGACTTGTCCATCCGGATCTGAGCCTGCCTGACTGCCTGCTGACTGATCCTCCTATCACTATTCTGCTGCGATCCTGTCTGTCTGCCTGCTGACTGATCCTCCTATCACTATTCTGCTGCGATCCTGTCTGTCTGCCTGCTGACTGATCCTCCTATCACTATTCTGCTGCGATCCGGTCTGTCTGCCTGCTGACTGATCCTCCTATCACTATTCTGCTGCGATCCTGTCTGTCTGCCTGCTAACTGATCCTCCTATCACTATTCTGCTGCAATCCTGTCTGTCTGTCTGCCTGCTTTGGAGCTGCACTGCGTCAAATGGAAGTGCTGTAACACAAAGTGGAAGCAGTAGGGGCATCAGAGTCCCAGTTATAAACACCACGCTCACTGCTAACGTAATAGGAATATCATGTGTTGATGGTATTCAGCAAAACTCATCCCATGTCATGTGTAACAGATTGATGCACTTAGCAAATGTAATTTTAATAGTAACATGGGCCAATAAATACATAGTATTGGCTTCTGCCTCCTGACTGAAGAGTATGGATAATGACATGCAGCAGATACTGAGGTTAAATACATTATTCATGTCATTTGTATTGATAGATACAGTGAAGAAGTGATTGGGATGGGGACATAGACTGGAAAGCAGCAAGGTCAGGGGTTGAACCCATGCCTCCAGGGGCAATGTGTGGCCTGAGGGTACCAGCACTACCACTAGACCAGCCCTTGGCACGACACTGAGGTTAATGGTGGTGTTATCATTATAGTGTACAGTTCAAATACAGGCCTAAGTATGTTAAATAGGCATTTCAAACATCCAGAATATCCGGGACAAACATTACTCTCCATTAAGCTTTGTCTAAAAATATCCGGTTGTATTCTAATTATGGTTCGATTTTGAGCACACTGTCTTTTCTAAAAATGCTTTTGGGGCGAGTTCAACCACATTAGACAGCTCAAATAAAGTATCAGAACAAGAACAAAAGACTCTGAACAAAAGGATAGGATTGTAGGATTCAGAGGTGAGACAGACTTTTGCTGTCCTACTATAATCTACAGTAACTAATGGCAGTGTGAGTGAGATGACTGGCCTGCTATGTTTATAGCACGGTTATAATAATAGTTTATGGTTGAAACCATTTTTTCAAGCAATACATGCAAGCAATCAATGAAAATGGAACAGGTTACTGTGTTCATACACACTTGAACTGCCAGAACTGGTATGTTGAGTATGTCGTACTGTAGTATAGTAATACGTCAAAGCCCTTATTCATAAATCATCTCCGACTTGGGAGTGCTGATCTAGGATTGGTTTAGCCTTTAAAGCATAATGAACAAGAGGGGGGGCCTGATCGTGAGAATGTCTTACTGTACCTTACTGAAGTCCACAGCGCTGTTCTCTCTGCTCACTTCAGCTTTGCCATCATTGGGGACGGGCAGAGAGGTCTGGGGAGAAATCACCTGACCTGGATCAAACAGAGATGTCCAATAAGTCAACTGCTAAAACCTCTATATCAGACCGACACCAAGGTTTCATGGCAGTGCGGGCGCCAATGGTAATAAATCACAGGGAGAGAGAGCTCTTGGCCTACCGAAATGACCAAAAATGCTTTGGTAATCTATAGATTTGCACTCTAAGGTTGAAGTAATCTGGGATTTATCAGACATTGGCAAAGTACCCTTATTTAGTGCAGATCCCAAGAGAGGACAGAAGATAAAGCCTAAGTGGCTGCATGGGGAGGGATGGAAGTCGTGGATGACCTTGGTGAGGATGGGTGGATGAAGCTTGCCCATTAGGATTTCAGCATTATCATTGTGTCAAGGAGACTGACCGATGCAAACACGAAATTAGCCCACAGCTGCCAGAGTCGAGCAAGAAGGATTTAAATCCAAAGGATTCATTTTCATTTGTGAGAGGGCCCAGATAAATACTCATTTCAGTGTTTGATCCGTTCACGAGCCAGTGGAAACTACCAGTGACTAACGGTTGCATTAGGAATCGAGAGAATCAGAAGTAAAAGCATGCCTTGCAAAGATTCATTTCGACTCATATTTCCACATGAAGTCAATGAGAGGGCTAAGTCTTAAAGCAATTTACAGAGTCGGCTGCTGCTGCCCATGAAGAAACACCAAAGCGACAAACCCTTTAGATTTAAATGTTAGTACTTGCAATGAGCATGAGGGTGGCGTCACTAACATGGCACTGGTTTTGTTTATTGGTCACGCACTTACTGTTGCCGCTCTTTCATTGAGCTTTTGCATAACTCTACTAGAATGAATGTGCCTGTGACAAACCACTCTGAATTAAAATGACCGCAAAGAATGATTAGCTTAAAGGGTTTCGGGTGTTCTTCATGTTTCAAAAATTGGCATGTGGAACACTGGCAAACTTGCTTCCGAAACATAATTCCTGTAAAAGGTGATGGACATTCTCAATGAGGTATCATTCGCAAGAGGACGTAAAGGTTCCTTGTTATTTTACATTGACATTTCAGTCATTTAGCAGACGCTCTTTTCCAGAGCGACTTACGGTAATGAGCGCACACCTTTTTGTGCGTAAGGGTCCCCAGTGGGAAACGAACCCACAACCCTATTATCAGTGAACACCGTTGCTCAGGGCCTTTTCTCTTCTGAATATTGTCCTGTTAACATCTTCTACACTGGTTAGGCCTACACCCTGTCGCCATACTTTAACATAATCTGAAATGAATATATAGTCAATGTTAATGTCAAGGATAAGTTTAGCAACTCTTTCAAGCAGCTCCTTCAACTCTATCCCCGTTGATAGCTACATCTAGACTCTTCCACCGATTTCTCATTGTGCTCGATAAAATACAATGTACGGCTCATATGATATGAGTTATTGTATATGTACTATACACTTTCTCGCCTGATGGACTACTACTGACTTCATTAAAGTATCTGAAGTACAGAAAACACAACCTCTAACTATTACTGACGGAAACAACTTTGAGATTACCACCTTTACAAGTTATGTTTTAGGAAGTGCTAGCAGGAGAGAAAGGTTCTGTCAAGGTGTAAGAGTTGCCTGGGTCCGGGTCATCCTCTTTGTCCACGGGCTGGATATCAGTCTGGGTTCTGGGACCCTGTTTCTGTGGTCTGGGGCCTGGTTTTTGAGTGGCTGGAGGGGGGCGGGTGGTGGATGAGGTCGGGAGTGGAGAGGAGATGGAGGAGGAGACACACTGGGGACAACAGAGCGGCCATGGGGTGCAGGGTGTGACCTGCCTGTCACTCCTAGACCCCGCTGCCATAAACGAGCCCCAGAAGGAGGACTTAAAGGTAGAACAGAGTGATGGACCGCCTGCCAGACACACACACACACACACATCCACCCACGTATACACAAACAAACGCACACGCACGCACACACACGCACACAAGGAAACAAGAGAAGAGAGTCACACTGAGACACTGAAAAGAAGGTCATACATGGACAATGTAATGTAGAATGAGAAAAGCATCCACGTGGGATGACTGAGAGGACTACTTACAACAAGATTACTTCCAGTTTCAATGTTTCTATGACCAGCAGTACAAAGTGAGGAGAACTGAAGAAAGTGCAGCCATCTTGAACCATTAACGTAGCAGCAGTAGGGTTGCTGAATTCTGGGTAACTTTCCCAGAATCCCCAGGTTTTCCAGAAATCCTGGTTGGAGGATTCACTGATTCCCTGCTTATTCCCTCCTGATGCCAGGAATATTCCAAACAAGATTTCTAGAAAACCTGGGAATTTTGGGAAGGTTAGAGGAATTCTGCAACCCTAAGCAGAGGGATGCCTGTTACTGACCGTTCTTGTCCATGGAGTGGGGCTCGGACTGCTTCTTGCCAATGTCAGCGAAGGAGCGGACAATGGGGATGCGATTGGCCAACTTCTTCTGGTTCTGGTGATGGTGCGTTTTGAGGAGGGTCTCTCTCACCTTCTTCCTCACCTCGTCCCCCAGTGGACCTGTGGTCTCCTGCTGGTCCAACACCATGTCTGACAAACAGGACCACACAGTCAACAGCTCAACAGCAACTAGGGAACCGTCCATTACATTCCGATTGCAATGTTCACAATTGTACAATGAAGATCATAGAACAGGGTCGTATTCACTAGGAACAGAACAGAAGCAAACGATCCAAAACGGTGATGGACCTAGCTGCAACTGTCCAATAAGAAATGCTGATTTTTGTTTCACGCAAATCCTTTTGCTACGGTATGCACTAAGGAATACAACAAAGGTGTACGGGGTAATTCCAGATGCCACTCTGTGCTCTACCGTACCTGCTACCTCCTCCACGGAGTTGGCCCTCATGTCGAGCAGCACGACGCCATTGAGGATGCAGCTGCGCAGCTCGAACAGGCTGTGCAGGGACAGCGTGGCCACGTAGGGCTTACTCCAGCGCTCCCCTCCATCCTCCACATCCTCCTCAAACTTCAGCCACCTGCATAAGGCACAAGTGCCCGCACTCTTAGAAAAGAACGTGTGGTCTAGAACTGTAGAAAAGGGCTCTTGTTTTTTCTCACACTTTTTGGCTAACTGTTCCTCTAATAGCACTTTTTTGCTAACCGTCTCTAAAATTGCAGGAGCCATAGAGATGTGTAGTGATCGCTACATTTCAGTCCTCAAATGGCGCCTCCTGGGTTATACAGGCTTTTGTGCACTAGAGATCTCTATACATCTCTATGATCTGAGAGCACCTGCACCCAATTTCCCTCTGTAAATATCTGAGGGTTCTTTGGCTGTCCCCATAGGAGAAGTCTTTGAAGAACCATTTTTGGTTCCAGAGAGAACCCTTTCGACAGAAGGTTCTAAATGGAACCCAAAAGGGTTCTACCTGGAACCAAAAAGGGTTCTCCTATGGTGACAGCTGAAGAACCCTTTTGGAACCCTTTTTTCTAAGAGTGCAGACCAGTAACACTGAGCCAAGGGACCAGGGGATAGATGACAGCCAGCTGTCTAGCCATCTGGAAGCCATGTGCTGATAGATCTCAGCTTACACTGATAGGGACACCAAGGACACATCAGACATTACCCAAAAGCCTACCCAAATGCATTTCAGCCCAGCTTGAACATAAAAGGGAATCAGGTGCTCGACTGAGGGACTTGGTTATCCAAAAAAGCATTTTTTTCTTTTTTTACCATTGGACACTTCAACAGGTGACTTTCCCAAGACAATACAGAATAAGTGTCACTCTGTGTCTGCATAAACCTTTTTTTATTCACAGGACAACTGAACGCCGTACACCGTGGCAGGGACAGACTAACTGAGTGACCAACTGACTGACTAACTGACAAGCTATGGCAAGTAAAAGCTCTGTCAGTCAATATGTGATGTGACATTTGTGTCTAGATGCACTGTAGCACAGATAGCACTGCACAACAGGATATTTCTCCAGTCCAGACATTATGCTTGTGTACTACAAGTGAACAAGCATTTCCTTTCGAGCTGGGCTCCCATGCATTGCTCATACAGCAGTCTTATAATTAGAGCTTTATATAGCCCATCTCCAAGGTTACACAACAATCTCTCTTTATGTAACGTTAACTCTTTCAGGTAACAGTTGTTTAATGTTTCTGACATTAAGATATTGCAATAAGCAATACATTATAGATCATAAATCATATTATGTATATAACAATTTCATCACTTAGCATGATTAAAAAGCAAAAGGTTAAAAAAACAACCTATAGATGACGTTGGAGTTGACTAAAAGCGTTCAGTAATAACATGGACTTGTCATGTGACTCCCTACCTGGCGGTTTCCCTCCACTCTGCTTCCTCTCCGTCTTTCAGGCAGATCTCGTCCAGCTCAGTGAAGAGGTCATGGGGGATGTGCTCCTCGTCGTCATCCTCTGTGCCCAGGAGGAACTGCACTCTCTGGGATGGCGTGTCTGAAGCACAGGGTCCAGTAAGGTCATCACTTACAGTACTGTCTGCCATACACACCCCCTGACTACGGACCTCTGCAGGACGTTATGCACATACACTTTCGGGAACTTTGCACATTTGCACTTTTTCACTTTTGTAAAAATAAACATAGCTACTATTTTCATGGGTATATTTGATGAGTATATTTGATGAGTATACGTTGAGTTTTGAATTCAAATGTATATATTTCTTGCGATGTGTAGACAGAATCCCCTCTTTTGAAATGCATTATGCAGCCATATAGACGTAACATGTGATTACAGAATCCTATCACCTATAAGATGATAGAAATATGATATACTGTAAGAACAGATGATGAGGAGGAAAATTGCATTATTCTACCCCAAGGTACCAGACACTTTGACTGCTGCTTTGAAATGTACCAGCCAGCTAGAGTGGCAAGACTCACTGTATGTGGGAGACTCTCTTCCATCCTCCACTCCAGAGTCCCGCTCCCTGCTCCTCTTCCTGTGTCTATGTCCATGATGCCGATGCCTCCGATGGCTCTTCCTTCCCAGGGGGACATGTACCCCGATGTAGAGTGTCCTGTGACCTGGAGGCAGCCATCACAGAGAGAGAAATAAGATTTAGACAAAATAATGGAGGATAAAGGTAAGAAGTACACAAGGAGATACATGATTACATTCAGAGAAGTTACTGACTCCGCCTGCTCCTTCTGTTTGTTATTGACTCCGCCTGCTCCTTCTGACTCCGCCTGCTCCTTCTGTTTGTTACTGACTCCTTCTGAGTTACTGACTCCTTCTCTCCTTCTGACTCCGCCTGCTCCTTCTGTTTGTATATATCGGGCAACTTCCAACAGCAATATGCCCACAAAAAATAAATGACTTAGTTTGTTACTCAATACAGTACATACCGAGTAAATACCAGCTTACACAGGGCTGTAAAAATACAAATAAAGCATTACCAAATTGAATGAATATACTGTGTCTTCTAATAATCTGGATTCATGCTTCTAAGGTCATGTCACTGGTATTTCATTGAGCGATACCTACCACACATCTATTTGACATTAAAGAACTGGCATGTATGCAACCCCTTTCACTGATATCATTACTTTGTATCAGTCTAAGTCTAAAAATACATCTCTGGGAATGTTCTTAGCTTCAACATCTGCCACAGAAGTAACATACCGGATTGGGTTCCCTTAAAACCCCCTTAGAGCATCATCTGGTAGGATGAATAAATCATTTAATAAAAACTCACCTAAAAATAGTGAACAGATTTGACATGTAAGCTAATATTTGATATCAAACCGTTTTGATACTTATTTATATTCGATGTCATATTACTGTTAAACTGAGTTACATAAATGGCACAGTTGTCAAAGTAATACAGGAAAAGCAAACTATTGAGTGAAGTACACCAATTGCAAAGTATATTTTACCATCTATAAATGGTAAATATTTGACCGTGTGTGCATGAATATTGTATATGTAGTTATATAAATATGTCTAATATTCTGTAATTGATGAGTCATTCACACTGGTCTCATCTAGAAACCCAAAACAAACCGTATGGTGTACACAACCAGAGCTGCAGATTGGGGAGGATGAGCAGGCAGAAGGGGTGGACCGTCACCCTGCTGATATCAGTGAGGCTGAATAGATGTGGTGCTGTGACAGTGTGAGGATAATCCACCCTGACTCCAGCCTGCTCTCTCCTCAGGGAGAAACACAGCTTTGTGAGTGCTCCTTCAGGCCTGGGGCTACGGTCAGGCAGCTAGCAGCCTCTGCTGTTCAAACCAATCCCAGTTATCCCAGCCACGAACACTAGGGTATCAGGACTAATCACTGCCTTCAGTGCTATGATGAATGCATGGCTGGAAATGTAGATGAAATGAATTGTAAGTAACGTCCTTGAAAGCTCCGCATAAATGGTTCTGCAGACTCTTGATACTGTTACTGGAGCTCTGTGCTTTTGTGTGCTCAAGCAGCTCTTTCGTTGCCACTCTCTGTAGTCTCATGGGTACGGAGTCCATATTAGGACAGCCTCTGTCTCAGCAGGAGATGCCTCAGTCTAGAAAACAACCTATTCTCTGGATGCCATGTAGGTGGCCTTCGAGTCTTCCTTCCTCAAAACTGAATTAAAGCCTCAAGGCATTGTACTTCATAAAGTTGGTGTACCTTCGAGTTCCTCCTTTTCAAAGTTGGTTTTCAGCATGGACCGGGTTCCACCTCTGTCCACCACAGCCTCTTCATCATTTCTCTGTGAAGGACAGACAGAGTTCTGTCAGTATCTGTTGTTAGAGGATGATTGAAATGGTCAGAAATGGTCTGTCTTTGTTACTTTTCAATTCTTCACGCGTCATTATTCTAACGTTTTGTAAAATTTGCATGTGACTTTAGGCTACTGAATATCACTTAAAAAATCTTATCAAAGGTATATCTCTAGTCTAAACCATGGTATTAAGATAACATGTCCTTGTGTTGATATTTACAGCAGAGAGCATTTTAATAGCGGTTGACCTTTTTTAAAATCTGTTTTTATTATTTAACCTTTACGTAACCAGGAAGAAACCCATTGAGACAAACAATCTCTTCTGTGTGCTTCCTCACTGAGCTCAGTGAATAAACACACTAACCACTTTAATAAGGCAGTTTCCATGGCAACTAATAGCAAGTCTGCTCAACTAATCGAGAAAATACTCTAGTCATAATCGCCAGACACATTGTTGGACAGGCCTCTAAACCAGCCAAGCAGCCAATCAACAACTGAAACCTAAAGTGGTGTAGAAGTGAATATGTGCATTGCTTGATGGCAATTTTGTTCCATAATGGGAACAATTGCAATGTTGAATCCATATAGTGATTACATTCATTATCTTCCCCAGGGGAATATATTTTCTTTAAAACAGACTCCATCCATAATACCCAGGAGTCTCGTTAGGCACGGTTGCTTTGAGGTGCAGTGAATCAGACTGATCACAATGCGGTTCATCAGAACGGCACACCACGCTTGTTGTCTCGGTGCTGCATCAGGCACATAGTAGCCAGGTCACCTAGGCATTTCAATGTGGCCAACTCAATATCTACTAGAAAGTAGAACAACAAAGCACTCAAGAGTTTATTACATGACCAAATGTCGATGACGTACTTCCAGAGTAACAAGAAACATAAACTAGTACGTATGCTGCCCAAGTATTGGGCCAAGAGAAGGTTAAAACAGGGCAACATAACAGAGGGGCTACAGTATATAAGACATTTGTAAGATGGAGGTTAACCTCAGAATATTTCATTAAAGACAGCTGGATAGTAAGGATTTGTGTATGTTTAGCAAAGCCCCAGTCTGAGAGAGCCTCTTCTAAAATCACTTACCAACAGAGAGAATAACCACTCAGTCCCATTGTGAATTAACTGTGATGCAGTTACTAAACACAATTTTAACACATTTGGCACCTCACACCCAATCCTGCACGGCAAGATGCCTCTGCTAGCCAAAATAATAGATGGAGGAAAGAGAGAGAGAGAGAGAGAGAGAGAGAGAGAGAGAGAGAGAGAGAGAGAGAGAGTGAGAGAGAGCGTTGTTGTCGTTTTGGGTACTGGGTGTCACGACATGACAAGGTGTTCACAAATCGAATTTCAAAAGATTTCCCCTTCGAAACCCTAGGAATTACAATCTCCAACTGAGCAGTCTTCATCCTGAACAGATTTGATTTGATTTTGACTTTGTCCAGATGTGGTGTAATTATTAATGTCTATTACAGACTCACATTGACAAATCTTCCACTCCCAAACATGACAGTGATAATAATTCACAAGGTTGTGAGCAGGTGCAACAGCAATAAATAAGTGACTTATGCTTTGTCATTGTTATGACTTGGGTTATGGTCTCAGGATGGCTGTTGTAGTCCAAATGTTATGTTGCTACTAGCAAACCATAAGAACCTATGAATAGCCGAGATGGCCAGGAAATCCAACAACCCAAGAACTTCAAGCTGTCTCACCCCTGCTTGAGTGGAACACAAACCCTATAGTGTTCCATCTAAATTAGAGGTCGACCGATTAATCGGAATGGCCGATTAATTAGGGCCGTTTCAAGTTTTCATAACAATTGGAAATCTGTATTTTTGGACACCGATTTTGCCCCAAAAATATATAGATTTTTTTTTTTTACACCTTTATTTAATCTTTATTTAACTAGGCAAGTCAGTTAAGAACACATTCTTATTTTCAATGACGGCCTAGGAACGGTGGGTTAACTGCCTCGTTCAGTGCAGAAAGACAGATTTTCACCTTGTCAGCTCGGGGGATCCAATCTTGCAACCTTACAGTTAACTCTTCCTTGTGCACTCCGCAAGGAGACTGCCTGTTACGCGAATGCAGTAAGCCAAGGTAAGTTGCTAGCTAGCATTAAACTTATCTTATAAAATCAATCAATCATAATCACTAATTAACTACACATGGTTGATGATATTACTAGATATTATCTAGCGTGTCCTGCGTTACATATAATCTGACTGAGCATACAAGCATACAAGTATCTGACTGAGCGGTGGTAGGCAGAAGCAGGCGAGTAAACATTCATTCAAACAGCACTTTTGTGCGTTTTGCCAGCAGCTCTTCATTGTGCGTCAAGCATTGCACTGTTTATGACTTCAAGCCTATCAACTCCCGAGATGAGGCTGGTGTAACCGAAGTGAAATGGCTAGATAGTTAGCGCGCGCTAATAGCGTTTCAAACGTCACTCGCTCTGAGCCTGTGATTGTTTCCCTTGCTCTTCATGGGTAACGCTGCATCGATAGTGGCTGTTGTCGTTGTGTTCCTGGTTCGAGCCCAGGGAAGAGCGAGGAGAGGGATGGAAGCTATACGGTTACACTGGCAATACTAAATTGCCTATAAGAACATCCAATAGGTTAATGAAATAGGTTAATGAAATACAAATGGTATAGAGGGAAATAGTCCTATAATTTCTATAATAACTCCAACCTAAAACTTCTTAACTGGGGATATTGAAGACTCATGTTAAAAGGAACCACCAGCTTTCATATGTTCTCATGTTCTGAGCTAGGAACATATTGCACTTTTACTTTCTTCTTCAAAACTTTGTTTTTGCATTATTTAAACCAAATTGAACATGTTTCATTATTTATTTGAGGCTAAATTTATTTTTATTGATGTATTTTATTAAGTTAAAATAAGTGTTCATTCAGTATTGTTGTAATCATCATTATTACAAATACATTTTTTAAAAATCGTCCGATTAATCGGTATCGGCTTTTTCCGTCCTCCAATAATCGGTATCGGCGCTGAAAAATCATAATCGGACGACCTCTAATCTAAATGCAAGTACTTCTGCTAGTACTGTTGCTCTATCACGACCTGCTGTATCCCCAGACACACAGCTGGCCTGACAAGGCCACTAAATCATCAGAGCTTTGCTCAAGCCTTCACAGTAGTTCACAGCTCTACGTTTTAACAAGCCTTATTTAGTGCCTTCCAGTCACTTACTACGCTACTAAGTGCAATTGCTAATGTGTGCATGTGGCAGCTTGGAGGACATATGACCAGAACTCATAGGAAATGGGGGAGGTTGGTACTGCAGGAAGAGGCAGGAGCGTGCACGTCACCAGCCCACTCAGTGACGTCCGCAAGAGATACATACACTGCCTGTCTGTCGGCCTCAAGGGCACCTTTGAAGAGACAGCTGAGACAGCTGAGACAGCTGAGAGAGAGAGAGAGAGAGAGAGAGAGAGAGAGAGAGAGAGAGGACATATGAAGATATATTTCTTCAAACAGCTAGCAGGTGGAGCGAGTGAACTGTGGGAAGGCTAGTAAATGCAGCACTTCAATGATACTGCCCCCTGCAAAGTGCCATTGGATGCTGTGTTTTTGTCCGTCTTGCTCGACGGGTCTACACTTTGATTGTTTTATCAGTATTGACTGTCAGCAACACACTGTAGCATTGGATAGGCCTGCATACGTTTGAAGGATCCCGTAGTTTGTTGTGCCATATGGTCTACATTTGAGTCACCTCTCACACAGACACAGTCACAGACACACACACTTACACACACACACACACACACACACACACACACACACACACACACAGGCTCACAGACATGAGAGCACGTCTTTCAAAAGAAAAGCATTTTATGCCATACAAATAAATGACTTTTAATCTGTATAAAACATAATCCAGCTCCTGCTTCTCTTGACATAAATACTATTATTCCAATCTCACCCTGTCCATGTGACCCCAAAAGCTGTCATCTTATATTTAGTGGGGAAATGGGCAGAATCGAAAGCAACAGGACTACTATCCATGTCTCTGACCATAGGACCAGTAACAATACCCGGATAATGTTACATGGCGACGGAAGTGGAGCCGATATTGGGTGAAGGTTGTGCAATGTAACAGCAATATTTAGACTTGCCACCCATTCGATAAAATACGGAACGGTTCCGTATTTCACTGAAAGAATACACGTTTTGTTTTCGAAATTATAGTTTCCAGGTTTGACCATGTTAATGGCCTAAGGCTCGTATTTCGGTGTGTTTATTATATTAAAATTAAGTCTATGATTTGATATTCGATAGAGCAGTCTGACTGAGCGGTGGTAGTCAGCAGCAGGCCCGTAAGCATTGATTCAAACAGCACTTTACTGCATTTGCCAGCAGCGCTAAGCAATGCTTGAAGCACAGGGCTATTGACTTCAAACCTATCAACTCCCGAGATTAGCCTGGCAATACTATAGTTGTCAGCGTCGTGTGTATAGGTGGCAGGGAAGTCAGGCGCAGTCAAAATGGAGTGAAAATGGAGTCTTTTAATAATTGACCACGTAACATGCTCCATAACACTAAAATGTACAGACATAAACAAACATGGGTACGAGGACCCGACGCGCACCTATACAACATAAAACTACACTGACAATAAAACCATCTCTGACAAAGACATGATGGGAGCAGAGGGTTAAACAGAGGGTTAAATACACAACAGGTAATGAGTGGGATTGGAAACAGGTGTGTGGGAAGACAAGACAAAACCAATGGAAAATGAGAAATGGATCAAAGATGGCTAGAAGACCGGTGACGTCGACCGCCGAGCACCGCCCGAACAAGGAGAGGCAACGACTTCGGTAGAAGTCGTGACAATAGTGCCTATAAGAATATCCAATAGTCAAAGGTATATGAAATACAAATGGTATAGAGATAAATAGTTGGTTGACTTAAACGGTAGCTTTTTTACATGGCACATATTGCACTTTTACTTTCTTCTCCAACACTGTGTTTTTGCATTATTTAAACCAAATTGAACATGTTTCATTATTTATTTGAGACTAAATTGATTTTATTTATGTTTAAATTAAGATCAAATAAAAGTGTTCATTGTTCATTCAGTATTGTTGTAATTGTCATTATTACAAATATATATAAAAATAGTCAGATTAATAGGCTTTTTCTGGTCCTCCAATAATCGGTATCTGCATTGAAAAATCATAATCGGTCGACCTCTACCTCCCAGACTCAGGAAAACCCTAGGGGTTTTTCAATCTCGTGAGATACTTTATTCCGTCTTATTCTGAAATAGCTTTATAGGATTGACGAAAGGGAGGAGGGGTCACAAAAAAATAGAGTGGAGTTAATAGTGTGAGGAAGCGTTTGTCAAGCTAAAGAAGCAATTGTGTCAGGCACCAGCATCGGGGTTGCCAAACCTAAAAGTACCTTTTACATTTTATACAACAAACGATTAATGAGTGGGGGGGGGGGGGGGACAGTGGCCTACCTGTGAACAGAAGTTATCATGTTTTGTTTTGTCTATAATTTAAAAAATTTCATTCACCTGGTAAAGTAACGTTAGACAGAAAGAGAAAGAGTATAGTAGAGATTGTAGAGGGAAACAAGTGTTAAAGTGGAAGAGAAATGTACTGGGTGATGGTGATTGAGAGGGCTTCTGAGTTAAAGGAAACAGAGATGTAGATGAATTGGAAAGTAAAATGGTTTAAGATTTAGCAAAGTGAAAACTAATGAAATTTTTATTTTCTATTTTAGGAGAGGATGGGGACAGCTGTCCCTATCTCTCTCTTTGAAATGTTTCCCAATTGGGAGAACAGTTAGTGAAATTCTGCAGTTTTATAAAGTATAAACATACCTGATCCGTCCGTAGAGGGAGCTCACAAATAAGTAAGGCCTGACCATTGGTTTGTTTGTTTTTGCCCTACGTTTTAAAAAACACACCAGCACACGTGGGCACACAACCCACCGGTTATGAATATTTGTTATTGGTGTTAATACCGTGTTTGATTTATTGTGTGGGGTCTTTTTAATTTGGTTGTAAACTGGGTACGCAGGATGATATAACTATTTGAAATGGTTTTAAATGGTTTCGGAAGTACAGGGAAAGAAAATACTTAATAGGACTGACTGACCTCTGACCTCTGTTCTGACTTCCTGGTGAGACCTAATCACCCTAACTAGCAAGACTAAAGACATTGGGTGAGTTTAAAATGGGCTATGTATACACTATATTTAGGAAGACGTTTATAATCTAGCAATAGTCCTATGTGTGATTCAGAACACGAAGAAGAGAGAGAGAGCGCTGCCCCTGAATGAGGGACACCTGTCTCTAGTCTATTTTACCATTACCTCATGGGATATAATTATTTCCTTAATGGAGTTATCAAGAGTTGTAATTCTAATTCGATTTTTTAGTCTAATTTATTTATTTTTTATTTAACAGGAAGTGTTGTTTTTTAAATTACCGGTCCTAACTTGTTTTCTTCACATGTCTGCCTATATAAAGGACAAAATATATTTTGGTTATGGTTGACAGTTACTCCAAAAAGTTTTTCCCACCTCAAGTGATATATGTGTAGTTTTTTCCACACCTCTAGTTTTATATGAAGAAGTGTATTGCTGTTGTTGTTTGTTTGTTTTTGTCTTGCTTCAATAGCAAATCTCACCAGATTGGGTCTGCTGGATTGTTGGGATTTCTTCCTAAAGGTTAGCTCTCTAACTCCCTGAGCCGGTGAAATTGCAGTGCGATCACCAAGATGATAGCGGAGTATAAGCCAATTTGGGGAAACATTGTTTAAAAGGTGTATTGTTATTCTCTTTGACATTTGTTTTAGAAATCTGTATTAAGAATATTGGTAGTAGTCATAATTTGTCACACAGTAAATCATTTGTCTGGATTTCCTGAATCAGAAATGCCCTAAACTAAACGGTTGTTCTGGTCTGTCCTCTTTGTCCTGGTCTGGTGAAGGTGACCACAGATGGTGTCTAGATGCATGGAAGGGATCATTTGACCAAGAACAGTGTGAACCTCAACCCCCCTTTACCAGCTCAAGTAATGAAAAAATTATGTTCACTACGGGCCTGTTCTGCACCACTTCTACCGTGAGACCTGAGTCAGAGCCAGCAACCTGTACACAGCATCCAGTAGAAGATATCAACTGCCTTTTCTCATGCCATTTCTCTCAGGAGTGCGACATGAGTCCACATGGAGTGAGCATGGAGAGAGATCCCTGTCCAAAATTCTCTCATGTTGTTGGTGTACTGGTAGGAAAACGGACAAGACATAATGGACTGTAAAGGACAGTGGCGGCACAGGTGAAAGACATTATCAAAGGCCATCCACTTTGAACATGTGGCATTGGAAGGACGAACTGAAACACTATCTGAAGAAGAACGTGAAGAAATGCCAAAAGGATGAGTGCCGGGAGGGAGGGAGGGGGTCAACCGTAATTGATTTAGGCTTATCCAACATTGTTTATTTGGGGTATCAGGTTGATTGTGGAGGTCTACATACTGCAAAATGTATAGTAATTTAGACTAAGAATGCATTGAGATACCAATCTGTCATTACCACAAGTGATAAGAAAAGTTAATGCTGGAAATATAAGATGTCAATACTGTTTGTAAATTTACATTCTAACCGTGTTGATGTGTGCTAAGTTGAGGGTCTTGAATTTAAGTGATAGACTCAACATGAATCACTGAACACTGTCATTCTAAATTTGTGTTGTATAAAATTGATAGTAGGGGTTTTGTTTTACCAAGTTATCAGAATTATAATGTTTAATTCATAAGTATTTTCCCCTCATGGTAATGCTTGTTTGATCAAAATGCTTGGAAAGTAATTTTGTATCAGGTTGAGACTTAGCCTCAAAAGGGAGGACATGTGGAAAATTACAAAATTATTCATGCTATCCCGTGTTTTACTGCTTAAAGAATTGTTTATTCTTATATGCTAGTGTTATTTTTCTAACCTGATACAAACTTATCTCTGTGTGACTTAGTCATAAGACTGGGCTAAGATCTGTTTGGGAGCGACCGCAGCATGTGAGACATCCTGTGGTTTTACGATCTGCTGGAAGTCAGCCATATAGCCCAAGGAAGGAGCACATTATAGTGTGAACTGTAACAAAACGCAGTTATACGGTTGAGCCCTTGTGCTATCAACCTTGGGCTATCTTAATCTGCACAGACAAACCAATCACCTTTTACACTATGTAACGTCCCTTTTTCCACACATCTGCTAAACTGACACGTAGACAAAAGAGGCTGTACCTTTTCTATAAAAGCAGAGATCCAACTATGTTCATTGAGCTTTCAACTCTGAACTATTCTTAGTAATGGTTGAATACTTCATTTTTGCAAATCTTATAATAAAATTGTTGTTTGAAATAATCTACAGTCTCTCCTCCTATAGAACTTCTACCACACTTCTCCTTAACCACAGAAGTCCAAGGGCTGTTCAGGAGAACTAACGGTAATAACCTCATTACTGACAATGAGTTACTACTGGCTGATCAGGATGTACAAAACTCTAAACTGATAACACTTGTAATCAGGGGTGCAACTTTCACTGGGGATGGGAGGGTCATGTCCCCCCACCACCTACATTCTGAAATTGCATTTTTGTACCCCCAGGTTTTATCATTGCAATGTGATACAAAAAGTGGCAACGGTGTGCTTTAGGACCATGCGAGCGATCGGGTAGGCTGTTTGGAGTGATCAGCCGGCTGGATTTAGGTCCGCTCGGACACCACAGAGCGGGCTGACAGGCTGTGTGAAGACTAAGCTTCTGGAAGACTGGATGGACCAGCACGGGAGAGTTAAGCATAGTTCAATGCGCATGTGTTGCACTCTTATACCGAGTTGTAAAAGCAAGCAGAGCAAAAACTGGCTACTATTTAGTTGACTGATATAGCTGGCAAGGTAACTGCTGTTTAACTTAACAGAAAAAAACTAAACTAGTGTTTATTCGCAGTGCTGAGCTAGTATTGTAACTGACATGTACTGTAATGTTAGCTAATGTTCACTCCAGACCTGACTGCCCTCGACCAGCACAAAAACATCCTGTGGCGGACTGCAATAGCATCGAACAGTCCCCGCGATATGCAACTGTTCAGGGAAGTCAGGAACCAATACACGCAGTCAGTCAGTAAAAGCTAAGGCCAGCTTCTTCAGGCAGAAGTTTGCATCCTGTAGCTCCAACTCCAAAAAGTTCTGGGACACTGTGAAGTCCATGGAGAACAAGAGCACCTCCTACCAGCTGCCCACTGCACTGAGGCTAGGGAACACGGTCACCACCGACAAATCCATGATTATCGAAAACTTCAACAAGCATTTCTCAACGGCTGGCCATGCCTTCCGCCTGGCTACTCCTACCTCGGCCAACAGCTCCGCCCCCCCCCGCAGCTCCTCGCCCAAGCCTCTCCAGGTTCTCCTTTACCCAAATCCAGATAGCAGATGTTCTGAAAGAGCTGCAAAACCTGGACCCGTATAAATCAGCTGGGCTTGACAATCTGGACCCTCTATTTCTGAAACTATCCGCCGCCATTGTCGCAACCCCTATTACCAGCCTGTTCAACCTCTCTTTCATATCGTCTGAGATCCCCAAGGATTGGAAAGCTGCCGCTGTCATCCCCCTCTTCAAAGGGGGAGACACCCTGGACCCAAACTGTTACAGACCTATATCCATTCTGCCCTGCCTATCTAAAGTCTTCGAAAGCCAAGTCAACAAACAGGTCACTGACCATCTCGAATCCCACCGTACCTTCTCCGCTATGCAATCTGGTTTCCGAGCCGGTCACGGGTGCACCTCAGCCACACTCAAGGTACTAAACGACATCATAACCGCCATCGATAAAAGACAGTACTGTGCAGCCGTCTTCATCGACCTTGCCAAGGCTTTCGACTCTGTCAATCACCATATTCTTATCGGCAGACTCAGTAGCCTCGGCTTTTCGGATGACTGCCTTGCCTGGTTCACCAATTACTTTGCAGACAGAGTTCAGTGTGTCAAATCGGAGGGCATGTTGTCCGGTCCTCTGGCAGTCTCTATGGGGGTGCCACAGGGTTCAATTCTTGGGCCGACTCTTTTCTCTGTGTATATCAATGATGTTGCTCTTGCTGCGGGCGATTCCCTGATCCACCTCTACGCAGACGACACCATTCTATACACTTTCGGCCCGTCATTGGACACTGTGCTATCTAACCTCCAATCGAGCTTCAATGCCATACAACACTCCTTCCGTGGCCTCCAACTGCTCTTAAACGCTAGTAAAACCAAATGCATGCTTTTCAACCGATCGCTGCCTGCACCCGCTTGCCCGACTAGCATCACCACACTGGATGGTTCCGACCTTGAATATGTGGACACCTATAAGTACCTAGGTGTCTGGCTAGACTGCAAACTCTCCTTCCAGGCCCATATCAAACATCTCCAATCGAAAATCAAATCTAGAGTCGGCTTTCTATTCCGCAACAAAGCCTCCTTCACTCACGCTGCCAAGCTTACCCTAGTAAAACTGACTATCCTACCGATCCTCGACTTCGGCGATGTCATCTACAAAATGGCTTCCAACACTCTTCTCAGCAAACTGGATGCAGTTTATCACAGTGCCCTCCGTTTTGTCACTAAAGCACCTTATACTACCCACCACTGCGACTTGTATGCTCTAGTCGGCTGGCCCTCGCTACATATTCGTCGCCAGACCCACTGGCTCCAGGTCATCTACAAGGCCATGCTAGGCAAAGCTCCGCCTTATCTCAGCTCACTGGTCACGATGGCAACACCCATCCGTAGCACGCACTCCAGCAGGTGTATCTCATTGAGCATCCCCAAAGCCAACACCTCATTCGGCCGCCTTTCGTTCCAGTACTCTGCTGCCTGTGACTGGAACGATTTGCAAAATCGCTGAAGTTGGAGACTTTTATCTCCCTCACCAACTTCAAACATCAGCTATCTGAGCAGCTAACCGATCGCTGCAGCTGTACATAATCTATTGGTAAATAGCCCACCCATTTTCACCTACCTCATCCCCACAGTTTTTATTTATTTACCTTTCTGCTCTTTTGCACAGAAATATCTCTACCTGTACATGATCATCTGATCATTTATCACTCCAGTGTTAATCTGCAATATTGTAATTATTCGCCTACCTCCTCATGCCTTTTGCACACATTGTATATAGACTCCCCTTTTTTTTCTCTACTGTGTTATTGACTTGTTAATTGTTTACTCCATGTGTAACTCTGTGTTGTCTGTTCACTCTGCTATGCTTTATCTTGGCCAGGTCGCAGTTGCAAATGAGAACCTGTTCTCAACTAGCCTACCTGGTTAAATAAAGGTGAAATAAAAAATAAAAAATAAAAAAATGTCTTAGCCCCTCTCGACTGAGGTGAATGAATAAACTACCTATGCTAGCTGGTAGCTGAAGTAACACCTGCCAGGTCAGCTCTAGCCTCTAGTTATCTGTCAGATAGTAATAATAGCCACCTCATATCGCTAACGAACAGCCTTTTTTTAATCCTGTTTCGGAAGTAAATACATTTGGATACCTTTGATGTACCGTTAGAGGAAGAGCTGGCCAAAGGTTGGCTAACGTTAGCTATTATTTTTGCCTCAATCTCACTAGACCTGAATCAAATGATGAAACCGTCAGTCAAACAATTTAATGTGAGTTTTATTCGTCAGTATGGCAATGTAACGTTATTGATCTGTCAGTTTCCCTAGCTAATTCCCTACTTTTCACACTGATATAGTAATAAACAGCTCTAACATTACAGGCTTCACTGACATGGTGCACAGCAGAGGTCTGCGTGGACCGATTTCTTCATCCCGCTCCCGCCCGCACCCGCTCGCTTTCTGTCTGACTCACCTGTTACCACAAAAACTGGTCCCAAACCCAACCGCAATCCCACAATGTTATTTTAGGCATATGTGACGCAGCTCACTTGCCAGCCAAGGTCCTAGAAATTTTGCGCCCTATAGGCAATATCAAAAGCACATAAATAACTTAAGAAATAAGTTAAATTACCAGAGATTCTCACATCGGCCTTATATTGTATTACTGGGCTATATCAGCCAATATGCTAGATGTAGTTTGAAGAGAGCAGAGTACTTACATTTCCTTGGAAAGATAACTTCCCTGTGCTTCTCTGCCCTTGCATAGGCTATAGCCTACTCTATTTAAATGACACGCACACCTGATCTCGCAGGTATGGCTACTGAACTGTAAGCAGCAAGAATGATGACAGCAACACTTGCTACATTTTGCATAGGACTACAGAATAAAGCCTACCTTTCAGGAGGAAGATTTGCAAGCAGAGACAAATAAATGGGTAATCAATACTTACTGAAAATGAAAAGGCGCAACGCTCGCTTGGTAACACGTGTAATGCAGCCAGTCGTATATTCAAAACCGTTCATTGTGTATTCATTGTGTGTTGTGGACATCCTTCACCACACAACCATTGATCCAAAATATGAGTTTACTGTGAAATATAATGAGTCCATTGATTTAATCGCCAAAACACAACATAATGATATCTTCTCAATGTAGTTAATTTAACAACGAGTTAATCCAATAGCAATAAAATCTAAGATACATGTTTCAAAATTGAGCTTTGAATGTAGTATGCTACAGTACTGTAAATTGTGGGTCGTATGCTCATGAGGATGGCAATCATACATCATCCACCTGTAATGTAATCTTGTATTGTATTTTATAGTATTGTCTTATGCTTATGTATTGTAGTGGTACTGTACGCGGCTCAGTTCACAAGAGCATGGCACTAGCAACACCAGATTAGTGGGTTTTATTCCCACTGGGGTCACATACCAAAATGTGTGGACTGTTGTCATTTTGGATAAAGGTGTCTGCTACGTAAATGGCATATATTACAGTATTACAGTACTTTATTGTCCAATGCAATTTTAGCAAAGCAGTGTGTATAAGTTTACCAAATGTTTAAGTGATCATCAATTAAGTGCAATCGGGTGAACTAATAGTAAGATGTATTTTAACAAAAGAGAAGAGAATCCTAGCAAAAGTAATGAGAGCATTGCGTGGTGAAAGGCAATTACTTTATATGAACATATATTGCAATGTGAAACATGTATTTTCTAGATGAAAACGTGACTATGATTTTGTGTGTTGTATGTAGTCTATTGAACATGTGCTTAGAGTTTTGAAACAAGCCATTTTGACTTTCTGTTTTGAGTTTTGTGTTAAGAGTTGTGAAAATGTACCACATACTTGTGAACATTGGACCCAGTGACTGAAAAAAACTGCACTCAATAAACTGAAGCCAATTTAACAGGTTATACTACATACACTTGAAATAAATTCATAGAAATTGCTTAACATTTTTAAATAGAAGAGTTTGACATAAACCACCATGTACGCAGTACAAATATTTAGAAACATTGCCAAGAATTAGCATCTTGTACAGAACGTGTACACTAAGAATGATGAAATCAGCTTTATTTTGATGCTGTTCACTAATACGGTCGGAAACTCAGATGAAACCTACTTTTTTAGTAACAAAAATATTTTGTCTAGAGTATAAGCCAAACAAGTGGGGGAAAACGTTGCTGGCATCAAAAAGCTAAATTTAGCTTAGAATACAGCAGTACTGTACTGATTCTTCAGTCAGCACTATGCCCTCTCACACAAAACATACACTTGTGGGATGATGTCATGTGTTTGAATGGGTGGAGGGACAGTGTAATGACAAAAAAAAACACAGACCAGGGCCCAGTATTTCTTTTACTTTATGGTTTGTCTTGCCACATGTTTAACTGAAACCTGTTTCGGACATCAGAAGCTCTGGTCCAGGATGTCTACGCACAGCTTACTGATGCTGAACCATCTTGTAGAAGAAGGCGGCTCAGCGTCAGCAAGCCGCACGTCAACGCCCTGGACCAGAGCTAGGACACCAGGGCCAATTTGGATGCTGAAGGACACTGCTGTCCATCCACAGCTGCAGTGCCACATGGGTCAGACTCCATGGCCAAGGCCCAGGGTGATAATCTGAATGCTAATACACAGGAGGGATCAAAGTCTGTGCAGTGCTACAGGATTAAAGTACAACAGTGCACATTTTGTTTCGCGATACATTACATTAGCCTACATTAAAATGAGCCGTTACTGTATTCTGTTACTGCTTCCCGAAGTGTGTTTATGTATAGCCTTCTTTGCTGTCTGTAGGCCAATGCATATGTTGTGGTGCGTGTAGAGAGTTAAAGTAGTGTACAACTGTTTTAGGGTTCATCTAACTGTTCTCCAGAAGCAATGGCTTGTGACCTACTTTCACACTCTAGAACACCTCTCAATGTGCGGGGGTTCGGACTAACCTGGTGGGCTATATCCAAAACTCCTCATGAGAATGACATAAGTGCATAGAAGCATGACATACTGTAGGAATGAGGAACGAGAGAAAAAAGACGACCAAAAGTCGGTAGGCTACAATACATGTCCTGAACAACAGTGATGGAAATAGGGAGTGTGATGATGATGATGAATAGGGTTGGCCTAACTCACACTGTTTGAGTGGCGTGCGCTCAAAGCAAAGCCATCTTTTAAGGGCAGAGGACTGGAGGATTGCTGGGGGCAGCCAAAGTGATTTCATTGGACGAGGGGTCTGATCCCTGCATATGGCAATGGTCACTCTGGCAGCATCAGCACCAGGCCAGCAGCGTCATAATAATGACAACAACACTGTGCTCAGATGAGCTCAGCTTGGCATAGAACACAACTTACATAGTACAGTGAATACAGTCTTGTTCAACTTCCAATCACTTTTCCCCAACAAAGTTGGCACATCTCGAAGACTCAAGAAAGACATCCAAGGGACAGAGACCCAATAGGCTTTGTAATACAAAATTGCCTTTGCTGGTGCAGAGTAAACATGAGTGCACTTATCTCCTTTCCTGCATCCCAGGAATCAATGGCTGACACAGCAGGATAGGCTCTCTACTCTCTCTGTTCCCCTCTCTCCTCTCTTCTCTCTTCTCTCTCCACTTTCCACTCTCCTCTCTCCATTCTCTGCTCTTTCCTCTATCTCTCTCCTCTCTCCACTCTCATCTCTCTTCTCTCCCATCTCCTCTCTCTCCTCTCCTCTCTCTTCTCTCCTCTTTCCTTATTCCTCGCTCTTCTCTCCTCTCTCTTCTCCCCTTTCTCCTCTCTGCTCTCTCCTCATTCCTTTCTCTCTTCTCTGCCACCTGTCCTCTACTGTATCGCTCTCCTATCTCCTCCTATCTCTCAGAGTTAACACTGTACGCTCACATACAACGTTAACTCTGCCATTAAACTAAAGCCATTCAAATAGTGCGTCCTTGTGTTAAATTTGCCCTTTGACAGGTCATTAAAGAACAGGATACTGCATGCATGATGAAGTCAAGCTGTTTGACATTGAGATGCACAGATATTTCCAGAAAGGCTATCAGCAGCACCAACAAACACCAGCATCAAACACACATCCTTTAACCTTAGATAACCTTAAGAACACCCGGAGATGAAAGAAACTCCCAAACACAGAGCAGAGAACAGAGCATACCTTTACAGAGTAAACAGAGCACAGGCATACCTTTACAGAGTAAACAGAGCACCGGCATACCTTTAAAGAATAAAAGCGACTGTTGGGATCCAAGCCTCCAGCAGAATGCATGACCTTTCCCTTTCCTCTTGTAGTTAAGAGTGCTGCTGTGCCGAAGAGAGGAGGCTGAGCCGAGCTGAGCTCCGTAGCACCAGCGTGCCTCTGCTGCCGGGACAGGCACACACGCGGCTAAGCAATCTACCCTCTCAACATGCCAGGAACCGACTTACAAACGCACCACTCGCTGCCTCTGTTGATTCAGCCATTTATCCACCAATCCTGCATGAGATTACAGCAGTGACATCACTGGTGTCCAGCCTCTTATCTAAGAGGGAGCTAGCTGGTGCTAAGCCACTGTGTTTCCCTCTTTTGTATGGCTTTCAGTGTATAGCCCCTGTAGCAGCAGCTTGCCATCGCTGCACTGCTCCATACCGCACCACAGAGCACAGAGCATCGCCTTGCGCCTCCCCTGGGGCTGCTGGGAGAGTTCCCAGTATCTGCAGCATGACCTGTCAGCTCAGCCACTCTGGCCTGACCTTGATCTCTCTCTCTCTCCCCCTCTCTCTCTCTCCGTGCTGATTGGAGCTCAGGTAAGCCAAGGGGCAATACAAAAGATGGAAAGCCATCTCACCAATGTAGCCAACTAAAACCCTTCTGTGCAGTGTAGGGGCCTAACTTCATTATTGTAAATGCTGCATTGACTCCCAGTACCAGAACAATATTTGTCTGTGTATAACTGTCAGGATTGAACAAGGACAACACTCACACTGACAATGAAGGAATTCAATTGTTAAGGATTGATTCTATGAATCTATTGTAGTCACACTGGGATGTGCTTCGACAGAGAAACCAGTGAACATTTTCAAGCACTTTAAAAATAAATCAGAGGGTTAACTTACCACGCTTCTGCATCCAGGAGTTGACACCTGAAAAGACAATATTGTCATTATCAGCATTTTTTAGGCAAGCAAGAACATGGTATGAAACCTAACAACTTCAAAAGCAACTGAGTAACCTGTGCAAGGCAGAAGCTGTCCTGCCTTCCAGAAGTCTTGCGCCTGCGTCCCAAATGGCACCCTATTCCCTAATCCATTTTGCAGAGCCCTGGTCAAAAGTAGTGCACTATAAAGTAATAGGGTGTAGGGTTGGATGGTATCCAGATTTTATACCATCACACCGTTTCTGTACCATACCGGGGTACACAGTATTACCAGAAGTACACACAAGAGGCGCTATAAAACTAATTAAACAAACATTTAGGAAACAGGGATCTTGATCCAGGAGGGGGTTGAATATCTCCGCTGTAACCAAGAAGCGTGATCTTTGACATGTAACCACTTAGCTAGCAAGTTAGCCAACCAAATGCATAGCTGGAGCCCTGAGCTGGATATAATTTACTTGACACATCTTAGATTTCTTATAGTTATACTTCATTTGTGGTTATAGGTAGTGGTGTAGCACGATACCCCCGCAGCCCCCGCGGTACTGAAAATCATACCGTCGGTATTTCAAAATACCCCGGTATGAACAGTATATCGCCCATGCCTAATAGGGTGTAATGTGGGGAGGCCAGGTATTCAAAGAGGCTTTTGGAGGCAAAGATCTCCACAAATGCTTCACCTGTGGTTCATCAATCAAATCCGTTTGAGCCACCGGGTCTTCTCAGCGGGGTTGAGGACAGCGAGTGAATTACTTTAGGCCAAATATTTGCCAAGGGGGAGCCCGGCATATAGATAGCTTTGAACAACTACTGGACTAGAACATAATGAAAGAATATCCAATATATATTTATTTTTATTTATTTTATTTCACCTTTATTTAACCAGGTGGGCTAGTTGAGAACAAGTTCTCATTTGCAACCGAGACCTGGCCAAGATAAAGCATAGCAGTGTGAACAGACAACCCAGAGTTACACATGGAGTAAACAATTAACAAGTCAATAACACAGTAGAAAAAAAAGAGAGTCTATATACATTGTGTGCAATGATGATGCCTCTGAATATGAGTCTTATATATATGAATGCAATGAATGCAGCGAAGCCATGTGTGCATATTTCTTTACACGCCACTAACATGTTATGTAGAAAAGGAGGAGGCTCTCATTACAGGTAACCGATGAAGACGCAGGCCCAGTGCAGTCAAAATGCTGTCTTTCCTGTGTTTTGTATCATATTGTAGAGCTGATGAACAGCTGATGAAACTAACACTGTAAAAGTGTGAAGGGATTTGATCAGTGTTAGCTGCTGGTTGGTTGAAAATACAATCTACACAGGACTTTCTGATTAGCAGAGGTGCGTTCAGTTCACTTGAACGCTCGCTACTTTGCGGTACGGTTTGTACTGAACAACACGTTTTGCCAAAACGTTCTTGTACATTCTTAAAATGGAAAGTCTATTTAATAGACTTTGAGGTACGTTGGCTCCTGATTGTTGGGTATGGCGAAGGTGTGGCTTGAAGCAATGAGTGACGTATTTAAAGGGAAATGGCCATGCTGACAGTGTTCCCCAACCCCCAACCCCTCGCTGTTTTTCAACTGGTCGTTCAGTACAGCACCGTTTCCATTGAATGTAATGTTCCAGAATGTAAAAACATACTGAACACAGCCCAGGTTTTACATGGGTTGAATTTTGGCTTGCCTGGTGACATCACCAGGTGGTATACTGTAAGTTAATATAGAACAATAACAAAGATAGTTCAAAATCTTTCTGACAATAACAGCTACTTTCAGATTACATATCCCTCCCCACTCAGAACAGGCAGTCCTAGTTTTTGAGAGAAAAAAAATGTTTTTGCTTATTTTTGATCATTTTAATGGAAAACTATTAAAGTATGGTATTTAATAGTAACCCAGAAATGATTTGATTTTGGGATGTTTTTTTAAAGGCTGCATTGGACCTTGAAGCTGTCGTTTCCATAAATTGTTTGTATGTTCCTTATAACTCTCTCTTTTTGTTGTGGATTTTTCTGAACGCAAAGTAAATGTATGTGAACAACAGACAATCAAGTATACATAATCTAATCTAAATCAAATGACTGATGATTGAAGTGTGTGATAAGTGTGTGAGGTGATTGAAAATGAGCTTGTCAAATCACATTTTTGGGCACAGAGATTAGTCAGGAAAATAGTGCTGTAGGCAGAAGCGATGACTCATCATTGCACATGGCTCTCGACAACACAGATAGCTTTCTGATTCACAACCTTTCTAATTAATTGGGTATAACATAGGTACAAGACAGTGTTAAGCACAGGATCAGAACAGGCTCATCCACCTGTCAGTCACCACACCAGTCAATGCAGACAGAGGATTGTATTTTGGGGGTTATATAAAAAGCTGCTTTACTGTCAACAGCAAATGGATAATGAAAACAAATCTCTTCGGAAGTGATTATAGCAGCACAGATGCTGGTAGTGCATAAACATGTTTTGTTTTTAATTTCATCTGGACTAGTTTGCAAAATGTTCATTGCATCCTTCCTTCCAAATCAAGTCAAACATTATTTGTCACATGCTTTGTAAACAACAGGTGTAGACTACCAGCGAAATGCTTACTTATGGGCCCTTCCCAACAATGCAGAGAGAAAGAAAATAGAGCAACAATATCGAAGTAAAACACGTAATAACAAAAGTCATAATAAATACACAATGAGTAGCGATAACTTGGCTATATACCAGTACCGAGTCGATGTGTAGGGATATGAGGTAATTGAGGTAGATATGTAGATATAACTAGGAATAAAGTGACTAGTCAACAGGACAGATACTATACAGAAACAGCAGTGTATGCGATGAATCAAAAAAAGTTCGTACAAAAAAGGGTCCATGCAGATAGTCCGGGTAGCTATTTGGTTAACTAATTAACTAACTACTTAGCAGTCTAATGTTGGTTCCGGACTTGGTGCATCGGTACCGTTTGCCGTGCGGTAGCAGAGCGGCGGACAGTCTATGAAAAGGGTGGCTGGAGTCTTTGACCATTTTTTAGGTCCGTCCTCTGACACAGCCTGGTATAGAGGTCCTGAATGGCAGGGGTCCTGAATGGCAGGGGTCCTGAATGGCAGGGCAGGGAGCTCGGGCCTGTCCTGGGCCGTATGCACTGCCCTCTGTAGCACCTTGCGGTCGGATGCTAAGCAATTCCACAAGCACTCACAGACATGCTAAACTGAGGCTGACATCAGAGGCCCGTGCAGTTGCTGGATATTCCCTTAGGAAGCCCATCACCCCCCAATGCAGCCAACCCAAATTACTGTCCCAGTTCTATGCAGTGCAAGATATAAGCAATAAACTATGCTACAAGTTATAACTATATACAAGTTGTAACTTTGCCCACAAGCAATTATTGAATACAATTTTCTGCCTGGTTACAGACACCCATGGTCCTGTGATCCCTGGTCAAAATTAGTGCACTGTGAAGGGAATAGACTGCCATTTGGGATGTATGCAACTTGTCTGATCACTTAACTCAAGGCTCTCTGATCGTTAGCAGGGCACTTGGCAGGCACCCTGAGACTATCCCCTAGGATATGATTAAGCAACCTCATAGATCAATCAGGCTTATGAGTTCATAGGTTGCACTAAATGTGTCTGTGAATCGGTGGATGTCCGTGTAAACATACTGTACAATCTATTTCCCTGGGTTCATATACAGTACTACATGACCTTGGTGCATGGGGTCACCACTGGTTTTACCAAATTAAAATCAAATGTCATCTGCCAGAGAAGGAGCACTTACTAACTATAATTAGGAAATTAATGAAATGTGTATAGGCCTGCAATGGTGAGATACACTCTTCAGTCACAGAAAGACCACTTTTTTATACAGATTCACTCGTTTATGTATGAGCAATATGTTTATATTCATATTTTATAACCCAGTGGTATAATTTGTCCTGTTTGACTCACCAAATCCTTGTTCAAGGAATTTCCTCCTAGAAGAAAATGAAGAATTCTGCTCTATTATATTCTACATGACACGAGTCTATAGACTATTGAGGAAAAGAGAACTATGTCTAAATGCACTGATTTTATGATGAAAAAAGGTGGAAGCCTATAATAGAATGTCTTCATAACATCAAATCAAAGCTGTCCAAAATATTTCCTTGACCAAAATTGCATTTCACATTTATGCGTGGGTTAGAACGCTTGGTGTGTGAAAAGAATATGGCATATTTTATGCTGCTGCAGGTGGTTGATATAACCACGGTAGCAGATTTTTTATATTTTTTTTATATACCGACTTTCCTGTTTATCTAATGGTGTCAATATCGCTGGTGATATCGGCTGTGACACTGTAGTACATTCCACATGCTACTTGTCATCATCTAAATCACTTTCACTGCCAAAATATCTGGATCATAACGATGCACGCGGGATGTAGTCAATGTGCGCCACAAAGAAAATAACGTCCGCTGAGAGCAGTACAATGGGGGCTGAGTGGCTCCTTACCGTTGGCAGCAGCGGTTCCATTTGAGCTCCTTGGTCCTTGATGTCCATGTTCTGTTGCGTGAACAATAATGGATCCGTGTGTATGGAATGGTGGTAGTCAACTGTTCTTTTCACTATTTCTGTCAGGTCTGAAAAGTGCGGTGCAGAAAAACCACGAATTGACACGCTATGGTCACATGTTTAGCAGTCGGGAAGCCCTGCCAGATAATTATTCCTCACAGGGGCGCAGTTTATATTATATCCATGCTAACAAACCACGAGCATCCTATTTGCTTTGTCGTGACGCGGCAGAATAGATTACCGGGGCCCTTCTCTTGCCCATGATGTTGGTAGGCTACCTTTTGAACGGATGGTGCTGGTAGACTACCGTATCTCATTGAAGTTTTTGTGATTACAAAATTACAATTCTAAAGAACAAAACAGATTCAACACGGGAGACAAATTTACACAACTCTGACTCAAACTACAGTACTAGGCTAGAAACCAGAGCATATAATGTCATTTTAAATGTCCATGTCTTTTAAAAGACAAGTTTATTTTAAGTGCATTCGTTTTATTTATTCAAATGTGTAATGGGTAGTGTATTAAGGATAGATGTGAATGCATGGCAGTAAATATGTGGCCGAGAAAAAAGTCCATCTACACTTAACATGTTCTGCCCCCTCTTGGCTGGTCAAATGCAATGCTCAGGTCATAGGTCATGATAATGTCTCACTTTCCCTAGTCCCCTCCTCTAGACAGCAGCATGCCCTATTCCCACAACAACTGTTGCTTCTCCAAGCCCTGACAGATCATATTACAGTCCAACTCTGAACATTTCTCCATCTCACAAACAGCAGCTCCCCCTGTGCACTCGCTCACTCACCACAGAGATCAGGGTCCATCCTCATAAACTGTCTCAGATTAGGAGTGGATCTAAATGGATTAGGATCTCATGGACAGGCCTTGGAGGTTACCAAGATAGGGCATCACACTACTCAGACTGGTCACACCTGACCATTACTAGGCCCTGCTCCCGTCATCCAAATTCAGAGTCCGACTTGGCCTTGGTTCGAAAGCATGGCAGCAGCTCTCCTTTGACTCTCAGCATCAAAGGGGGAGCCCACGTTGCCCTGCATTAGGTTTCAGCTGTGCTCCAGTCCCACTCTAAACAACACATCTCTTACGCCCGGTACCAGTCCCATGTCCTCAGAAAGCTCTCACCATCCACCTCAAACATCATCCCTCCTTTCCTCTGGGCACAATACCTGCTGCTAGGCATCATATAAAATATATCAAGTCATAGAATCGTTCAGTCAACTGGCAGAATTGATGCTGTTTTGACTGATTTATCTGAACTATTGTTCATTCTCGTAAAGCATAGTTTTGGGAAAGTATTTGATGCCCTCTGGTGTATACAAATGGAACGGCATCAATGAGATACACAGATATTGTAGTAGTATTTGCCTTTAGACCAGAATATTGGTCAATAATGATTGTGGAAAGTAATACTGCATTTGCGAATGCCTTGCATAGCTAAATAGTCTTCATATATCTAAATGATTATGACATGCAGTACCAGTCAAAAGTTTGGACACACCTACTCATTCCAGGGTTTTTCTTTATTTTTACTATTTTCTACATTGTAGAATAATAGTGAAGACATCAAAACTGTGAAATAACACGTATGGAATCATGTAGTAACCAAAGAAGTGTTAAACAAATGAAAATATATTTTATATTTGCGATTCTTCAAAGCAGCCACCCTTTACCTTGATGACAGCTTTGCACACTCTTGGCATTCTCTCAACCAGCTTCATGAGGTAGTCACCTGTAATGCATTTCAATGAACAGGTGTACCTTGTTAAAAGTTCATTTGTGGAATTTCTTTACTTCTTAATGCGTTTCAGCCAATCAATGTGTTGTGACAAGTAGGGGTGGTATAAAGAAGATAGCCCTATTTGCTAAAAGACCAAGTCAATTTTATGGAAAGAACAGCTTAAATAAGCAAAGAGAAATGACAGTCCATCATTACTTTGAGACATGAAGGTCAGTCAATCCGGAAATGTCAAGAACATTGAACGTTTCTTCAAGTGCCGTCGCAAAAACCATCAAGCGCTATGATGAAACTGGCTCTCATGAGGATCGCCACAGGAACGGAAGACCCAGAGTCACCTCTGCTGCAGAGGATAAGTTCATTAGAGTTACCATCCTCAGAAATTGCAGCTAAAATAAATGCATCAAAATCTCAACATCAACTGTTCAGAGGAGACTGAGTGAATCAGGCCTTCATGGACGAATTGCTGCAAAGAAACAACTACTAAAGGACACCAATAATAAGAAGAGACTTGCTTAGGCCAAGAAACACGAGCAATGGAGATTAGACCGGTGGAAATCTGTCCTTTGGTCTGATGAGTCCAAATTTGAGATTTTTGGTTCCAACCACTGTGTCTTTGTGAGATGCAGAGTAGGTGAACGGATGATCTCCGCATGTGTGGTTCCCACCGTGAAGCATAGAGGATGAGGTGTGATGGTGTGGGGGTGCTTTGCTGCTGACACTGTCTGTGATTTATTTATAATTCAAGGCACACTTAGCCAGCATGACTACCAAAGCATTCTGCAGGGATACACCATCCAATCTGGTTTGTGCTTAGTGGGACTATAATTTGTTTTTCAACAGAACAATGACCCAACACACCTCCAGGCTGTGTACGGGCTATTTGACCAATAAGGAGAGTGATGGAGTGCTGCATCAGATGACCTGGCCTCCACAATCACCTGACTTCAACACAATTGAGATGATTTGGGATGAGTTGGACCGCAGAGTGAAGGAAAAGCACCCAACAAGTGCTCAGCTCATCTGGGAACTCCTTCAAGACTGTTGGAAAAGCCTTCCAGTTGAAGCTGGTTGAGAGAATGCCAAGAGTGTGCAAAGCTGTCATCAGGTCAAAAGGTGGCTACTTTGAAGAATCTCAAATATAAAATATATTTTGATTTGTTTAACACTTTTTTGGTTACTACATGATTCCATATGTGTTATTTCATAGTGTTGATGTCTTCACTATTATTCTACAATTAGAAAATAGTCAAAATAAAGAAAAACCATTGAATGAGTAGGTGTGTCCAAACCTTTGACTGGTACTGCACGTCCTGATGATTTAGATATATGAAGACTATTTAGCTATGCAAGGCATTCACAAATGCAGTATTACTTTCCACAATGTTGACTGGTAGTGAATGTTTGTATTGTCTACCTAAAAGACAATGAACAATAAAATACACAATGTAACATGTAATGCATCATGTTTAGCCACAAGATGTCAGTGGTGCAGATACTGTATAGGCCTACAGGTCCTGAGTAACAGGGGGGGCTCAGAACCCCCCAATGAGACATGAGCACCCCTAAATGCAACAAAAGTCCAACTTTAGGGGGGTCTCTAATTTAATCATTCTCCAATTTGTTTAAAAGGCAATGTTGCACTGATACAGTGGTAAATATGAAAATTAAACCTTATTTCAAATTAAACGAACACCCCCAGCTCTATGTCATGGTTTAAACCAGTGACGGTTGGTTCAGGTTATTTCAATTGCATTCATCTCTCTGCCCCGCCTGTCTGCCTCTCTCTCTGTCTTGAGTTTTCGCTAGCAAACTTGCAACATTGTATCAATTGTGGTTGGGGGGGGGGGGGGGGGTCTTGCCATAGATCCGGCAATAACCAAATTACACTGATTGGCCCAAGGTGGGAGCTATAGTAATTAACTGAAATGTGTTAGTCACATGCAATATGTAAATTGGCCCGGGGGGTGGGGCTCTGCATGGGGGTGACATGTTTACTGTTGTTGCCTTGTTTCAACTGGTCCCTCACAGTTTCCAGCTCAGGACAGACACAGCTGCATTCTCGCCCCTATTTCAGCCCCCTTTCAGGTGTCCCGAATTTTCTTTGTGCAAAAAATTATCCATTTGTCAGCAAGAAGCATTCATTAATTCAGGCTACAAGACTGTAGTTCTAATGACAATCACTGAATGTCATTACAAGTTTCGGTGTTTTGTAACAGATGTCTCTTTCCATTCATCTAATGGCTGATGTACTGCTTGGATGCTGGAATTATTTTGGAGTAGACAAATGTATGCAGGTAGCATACTTGTTGAAGTGATTTTGTTAGACAATCAGATGAAAACATCATGACTGGTTGTGTTCATACCACATTAAAAGGTAATACATGTTTACCATTAAAATACATGTCTTAACTATTAGGCCCATAAAATTATGTGATATGAACTCCCGTGGAAAGAAAATGTGACCACTGAATGTCACAGTATAATTCGCACTTGGGCCCGTCCCTGAATCTGAATGGGGCCTTTTGCCTAACTGTTGATCAGGCAGAGTTGACCCCTCTGTTCAAAAGTACCCCCCTCTCTCTCTCTCTCTCCGTGTATACATTTGAGTTTAAAAAACAATGAATAAAAAAACATCGAGTTCATCGAGATGCGCTCGTATCTCGCATTTTCGCATAATTTCGCACCTTTTCGGTAATGTGGTCCGGAATCTCGACTCCCTTCTGTGCGAACTTGGTTTAATGGTCCCTGCTGTTTTAAGCCCGTGACTTCCAAGCCTACCTATATTAACTTGTAATTAGCCACAAAATCCAAGAATTTTCCCATTCTATGAAAAATGTGTAATTTATGTTGTAAATGTTTTGGGTACGTCACGTTTGGTCCATGCATAGGCTACTGTGGATTTAGAAGGATGAAAGCATCTTGGTCCAACGTTTCTATCATTTATTGCAATGAAGCACATTACAGCAGATACAGAAGCTTCCACATACACTAGTACACAATCTGTAAAAAATAATGGAAGGTCCGAAAAAGACGTAAAAATTACAACATTGTTTTTTCCCCTTATTAATGTAGCCTAGTAAAAAGTACATTATATCAACATTTAAAACGTTTATTACCACACCTATAATGAATTTATAGATAAAATGGCTGCGTCCTCAAATGTCTAACATCTGGATATTTTGTACTGACACTGTGATTGAACATGATGGGCAAAGAGTAGCCTACTACAATGAGTTCCGAAATAATTAGGCTACATATCCTCAGATCTCGCTCCTACCAGTAAAAGTATGCTACACAACGACATAGCCATCATAGACTCGCAATAGTTATTTTTTTGTTATCTAACACATTGTATGAGATCACTTGTTTATAGTATAGGCCTACGATATGCGTTTTAAAACACAACCAACGAGTATGTCTACACTTAGAAATATTACAAATGAATTCAATAGTTTACATTAATTTCACAGTATCACTAAAGGGTTAAATATTATGTACATTATTTTCATAATTACAATAGACAATTGCTGTTGGTGAAAAATCTTCAAATTAAATAAATAGCCTATTGTATTAAGGCCTATCAGATAGCAAACTAATACTGTTAAATGGAAGAATCTCGCCTAAATTGGCCTAGTATGCCTATGCACTACGACGCAACAGCTTTAAATCGTTCGTCAATGTTGGCCCAAGACAGGGTGTGCATTGCAACTGATAGGCCTGTCCGTTGGATATTATCAGTTGGATATGGGCTACATATAGATGGATCTAAAAATAACACATGGGTCATGCGTTTTTTTCCCCCAGATGTATGGATGTTTAACTGTGTGGATAGAAACTATAGTAACCAATGTCCTTAGCGCAATTTTTCTCACACTCTCTTGGCGCCAACATCTCAGATTTCAACTGGGTTTCCGAAACCGGTGTGGCAGACGGTGAAATTCTTCTCCGTTTGGCTTGCTCAAAAATACCAGAATCACTTGAATCAATCGACTTGATTGAAGACGGCGTCTCTATCCAGCTGGATTCGGATAAGTCTTTTGGTTTTGCCTCATCCGACCCTCCGATGGGTGACCTTTCTGTTGGGATGGTGTCGGCGTCATCAACCAGGTAGTTAGAGGTGCCTGATCTGCCGCCAACAGAATTTGTGGGCCAGCAGGATAGAACAGGACTAGACTTACTGCAGTACTGGGGTGGTGTGCGTGTGCCCCAACCGGATGGGTCGGCATAGTAACCGAGAGGTCTGCTTGAGCACCCTGCAGTGGGCAGGGGAAGGGCCTTTACTCCAGCGGCTGCATATGACAGCAGGGTGGCCGCGTTACCCGCAAAATCAGCAGCCGCGGCGGCATCGTATGCCGAGGCGGCAAAGTCCAGTCGGTTATTGGCAGGGGTGACAAACCATCGCTGCGGGGATGCAACTGTGGGTTCTTCGGTTTGTTGCGGGGATAGCAAGCTGTTACTAAGTGGGACGCTGCGGTCCGTGCCAGGACCAGTCCCTACGCCAGGGTGAAAGCGAGATTTGGCATAACTGCTGACAAATTGGTCCTGTAGGAAAGAACCAGCCATGGCATATCTCGCACCAGGCATGATCTGAGAGCGAGGCGAGTCACCCGGTGATGGCGTTAACCGGTCAATGTCGCAACCTGTGTAGACACTGAAAAGATGAGAGAGAAACATACAAACAAACTATGAATCATGAGAAATATCCGTCACTGCCAATGTGCAAGAATGGAAGAAACTTTCACAAATGCTAATTTGATACAAATGCAGAAGGAACTAGGCCTAGGACTACCTACATTTTTTAGGGACATCATCAAATCATTATTATCATCTAACCAGTGGCCTGATAAAAAGTCACCATAATGTGGTTATTATAGTGGACTGAGGCCTACTGCAAATTATAATTAGGCATATGCTTATTAATGTGTCCCAGTTCAAATTAAACGGAAACTTGAACCTTGATAGGCTAATTCGTAATCGATGCTGATCACATTTTAAGATTATTGATATTGAAGAGCCAACGTGGACACAACATAGACTATATACCGATCCTCGCACCCAATGAACGCACGTCCCAAGAATTTGATAGGCCTATATCATATATGATACGGCTGTATATATGGCCTCTCATGAATAGCCTATTTTGTTCATTTGCAGTAGCCTAACGAAAAGCCTAACAATCTCACAATATAACGAAAAACTTGCTGTATTACAAATGTTGGTTAAAAGTTTTCCTGCGATTGAAATTTCTTTAGATTAAAATGTAGCATGAGCAAAACATAATGAGGCATAATTAGGCCACACTTAATTTACATTAAAAGGATCTCTATCATTTGAATTGCCTCAAATGGGTTCTCTAATTAATTCACCTTTATCATTTAATTTAATTTCTAATCGGTGAGAGGCAGAACCAAGCAAAACAAACGGGATTAAACACAAACAATAAAAGCACAAATAGTAATTGACAAATAGTCTTACGTGTCATAGTTGTCCCGAAATCCTTTAGCAAATGGATTGTGGTCGATTTTTAGCTGCGTAATCTGCACAGAAAAAAATTAGGCAGATTTGAACGAATAACAGGTGCTTGTTGTTTTCTACCGTTCCAAATCCTAATATACCGAAGGAAATGTGCTTTTGGATATAGGCAACAATACTATAATACTTAACGAATGGAATTATCGTCAATAACATTTTTCAAAATTATTTTCTTACGTCTGTATTCTGGTATGCTGTGACTGCGATGAATTGTGTTTCTGGGAAAGTGAACGTTTGTACTCTTCCAGGTTGGCTGGAGTCCTCGGTTCCATCTTCGTTGACTTCCACTACATGGAGCCTGGGTTGGTACTTGTGAAGGGATTGTAGAACCACCATCTGGGGGTACAAGGAAGATATTCCATAAAATACCTTCGTTTTGAAGAAAAATAACACCTTTTATAAAAATTGTTATTTAGACTTTAGATTATGATAAATTATTGAGGGGGAACATAATAAGCGAACTATTATGTAACTGCAGGTGTGAGCACAACAAACTCTCCTTACTCAATAGTTGAGGGTCTTTGAACGTTTCTGGTCATATTATTTAACGTTTTGTTTTATAGCCTGTATCTAAAAATAAAATGTCGTAGCTGACCTGTCCCGTGTTGTTTGAACCTCCTTTATTGTTCGTTAACTTCAGCTTTCCAAATGAGATTTCTTGGCGCATCCAGTGCGCCCCGGTGTTTGGAGAGTCAGGGTGCATATACACCCTGTTTCCTGTGGAAAATAAAGGCATTAAATACATTGAAATGCACTGCTATTAGAAAACATCATACAAATATTGATTTTCAATTATATTAATTAGATCATATATTTGTGTGGGTTGTATTAGTTCAATGTTGCGTGTTAGCTTGCCATTGCAGAATCAAGGCCTACGTTTATCTTAATTATCAACCATTATCTTCACTGTACACTTCACCGAGATGTAGGCTACAGGAACGTACCTGTCACATTTGTATCCGCTTTGCCACATGGTACCCACTTGCCACCTTGGAATCGCCAGTGATTTGGATCAGCAAGAATAACATCCACAAATATATTGTAATGCGCCGTCGGGTCGAGACCGGAAATGTTGAAACTCAAAAAGGGGAACATCCGTCTGTAATAATACAAAGAATAATCATATAAATGTTGTGCGCTGGTGTGATATCAGGCGATGTGTCATGCGTAACAGACCAGCACTTTTGTTGATCTATCACATTGTGAAATAATTTGTGAAACAATCTAAGAAAATATATAGTCAGTCAAACATGTTCAATTATATTGAGAATATAGACAATATTTTGAACGAATTACAATTGCAATTACCTTCCATACCCCCCCACACACACAAAAAAAAAATTACATTAAAAAAAATTATGCGTATTAGGCTATTATCACAATATTTGCCTCCAGACTTGTGGTGAAAAGGATGTAACTGGAGGGGATACCTACCGTCCTTGTTTAGTGATTATCATCTCTGTTTGATGTCTGTGAAACTTCAGCCACAGGGCCCTGTTGCACAGATATACCTGCGCTTTCCCAGGCACCAGCCCAGCTTGCGCGGAGGAAAACTGGTAGAATGCCGCTCCTTGATAAGTGTGTCCATACTGTTGCGCGTATGGGTAACCCGCGGTTGGGTAGCCTTGCGGGGAGCTGTTGGTCAGAAGACTGTTGTACGCTCCATTAGTGATGACTGGATGGTGGGCCATATAACGACTCGGACTCCCAATAGAAAAAGCCGGGTGCGCTGGTCCATGTTGACTCGGATAGGGGAACATAGCACTTGGAGTTGCTGCGACTGACTGTGGTTGGTTAGATTGAGAAAGGATATACCTTTCTCCTGAAGATCCATCGAAATTATGACGAATTTCAGAGACTCCGTGGAGATCAGGAGAGAGTTTGCCTCTCTGGACGTCCCCTGATGCGTCCTTGGAGTCGGAAAAATTGTCTGCCTCTGACTGATTCGTCATCCCCATGGAATTTTTTTTCAGAGGTGAACTTCTCTCCAGGTTGTCACTAGCAGATATAATAGTATGGTCCTGCGAGCTCAGATCCATCGGAGCATGGGTAGCCACTGCCCACATTCAGACATTTCTTGGATAGTACACTAACTGGCAAGATGCAATTCTCGAGCTGCATAGCTCTCAATGACAAATCGCTATTAAGGCAAACTATATGTAAGCTTTTGTCCACGCCTAATAACTCTAATCTAGCAAACGAAACAACGCCTTCCTATGGTTTGAGGCACTTTGAGTAAGAGAGCAAATAAGCCAATTGACACCATCCTGCAATCAGGAAGGATTTGCTTTTCAATACGCTTCCTTGCTAATGAAACAACTATTGCTATTGGTTAGCTCAAGACAGTCATTTAATAAGACAGCTCTTAATTGGGATAATCATCATGGCTTTTGTGCATAAACCCCATTTGCGTGTAGAGACAATCAATCAGCATCATGTCCTAATTTGATCTAATTAGAACTTTATGTGATGTGTATCACATCTATATGTTAACTATTTCATATCTTTGTGGTGCATTTCCACATGCTCATGTTGGTTGTAGAAACTAATATCAATACAAATAGTCGTGCCGGAAACATACAATTATGTTTTCCCCCGGTAGATTTTGACATTATTAAGGAAAACGTGCGTTATTTACCTATTAATGTGGTAAGAGTGGTAAAGTATGTTTACCGGGGAAACAAAAATATATTATTAACACAGTAAAAATGACAGGCAGTGCACTTCATGCTTTCAAATGTTTGTGATATAGCGTGAAATCATGCCGTTCATCTGAAGATGTGTTTATGAGTCCCAAGGCAGGTAAATATTTTATTACCCTGGTCTAAAGTTTTGAATCAGAGCACTCCACGCGAGTGTCCTGACAAATAAAACAACATAATCAAAATCAGCAAGAATGAAAAAACAAAATCACCAATCAAATAACATTCTGAAAATAATTTTAAAATTCGATGGACTTGAGACAAATGAAGTTATTTCACGCAATTTGTATTTCAGAATTCTAACAAATGTGTTTACATCTTAAGAATTCGTGCGATTTTGTTGAATGATATGATAAGATATCACTGTAATTATTAAACGATTGGACTCTTTTGAGTTGTATTGTTTGATTAGCTGTTATAGAACTAATTAATTATGCACAGGGGGGAAAAAAACGGATATTCCTCTCAAGTATATAGACTAACTATAGAGGGAACTATTCTGCAGAAAAAGGTCGATCTCATCTTGTCATCTTGACTATTTTTCAGTATTAGAGCTTCATTGATGTGTGGCAGTGTGACAGGGTCATTGGACAAAATCCAACATGAATGTTGTAGTCCAGAATGAGCCAAGTCGATGCTGTGTGTTGCTTTACAAGGTTGGCTAAACTCCACATTTGACTTAAGTCTACTTATCGATTGAAATACGTGAGTTGAATCCAAATATGCATACATGGACATTTTGTTTTGATAAATATCACAATGCCAGCCCCAAATTCTATAAACATTTCGCAAAAATCAAATCAACTATTATTTATCACATACACGTATTTAGCAGATGTTATTGCGGGTGTAGCGAAATAATTGTGTTCCAATGTTTTCTTGAAGTGCATAAATTGCATTGTGTGTTTATGCTCCATATCAACACAATGTAGCTGTCGTTGATATTACTTTTTTTTCTTCCGAAAAATAGCATGCTCCTCAACATGTGGGCATTGCAAAGCTCATTGGTAGAGGTCATGATAAGACAACATATCGTTGTTCTAACATCAAAGCCCGCTGTTTGGCTGCCATTGTCCTCCTCCCCAACCCCCAACAGCTTGAAATAGAGAACTCAACTCAGTAAACCATGTGCAGTGTTCACAGATGTGTGTTGACTCAGAGGGATCGGCACAGCTGATTACATTATTGTATGCCCTTACCATACACTTCTGGTAGACCCTTGCAAGTTCTAGCAAGTTCAGAAAATGCATTTATCAAGAAAGGTGTGAAAACACAATGCGAACAATCAGAAGAAGTGCTGTGTAGCTGCATGGTTAAATACCATTCTTACAGGTCAAGACAATTGACTAGTGAACGTGTGGAGGATAAGCTGCTAATAACTGAAATAGCCAGCATAGCCTGTCGGCAGAAATCAGTCAGGTTTGAACCGGAGTAAAATATACGGAGTACTTTTGATGTATTAAAATTTCCTGTGTTTTCTTGAGTCATCAACATTATATTTCCCGAGGGAAAACAGCCAGGCTTGAAATGAAGTATCAAGTATCAGCATACTGAACATCACTTTGAATAAATGTTGCATTCTGTTTCAATACAGTTGCATGAAGTCTGTGTTAGAACCTTAAACAAGCCAAATTGAACGGTGCAATCCCCCCCCATCTATGGTAGTGGGGTATCCAGAGGGGTGAAAGGCTTTGCATTCTAATGAAGAGCCATGCATCTGAGGCTAACAAGAGAGGTCATTACAGCAGGGCAATAGGCTCCAGTCATCTATTCCTGTAAAACGTACAAGCATGGGCTTGCCTGTGCCTCCAACCAGGAGCTGGTGCAGGCCTTCCCATCCTCATTACAGCATTATGGTTCACTTCCATCACTAATCTTTAATAAGCAAACTGGGCTTGCTTTTCCTTTCTCTCGAACCAACCAATGGTTGAATCATCCATGCAGCAGCACCATAGTTTGTTTTCTCCCCTCTATTCCCATTTGTTTGTTATTAGCCCCAGTACTTTGTTCTGATTAGCCCAGCTAGTGTCCATAACCACAGAGGGAGCAGGCTGATTATCCACGTCACGGCCAGTCAGTCCCTCAGGAGGTCATTGTGCAGGTTAAGGAGGGACCTCAGGCTTGGCACACACCCTCCTCTGACCAGACAATATGAAGACAATATGAAAGAATGAAAGTTGAATCTGTTATAGCCATAAGCATTATTTAAATGCATGGTAGATGTGGGAGATATAATGAACAATACTGCCTGCTAATTTCTTCAGTTCAACCCATTTGATATCTCTTTTCTAAAATATATTTTGTAAGAAACTTTACTGTATGTCTATGGACTGCTCGTTTAACTAAAGTTAATGTCCCCAAAATGTTCTGTTACACAGCAAATTGGCCAGTGTAACATTTCTAGAGTCGATTCACAAGTTAAATTCATTCTGCAAGAGTGATGGTGTTAATATCCAGAGTTCATGTTTTATACTGTGGAGAGTAAAACAGTCCCATCAAAACCACACCCATCATTATCATATTTCCCAGCATGCTCTGCATGTAGATTTTTTGGGATTGTTTTTAATATCTGTATTTTTGCACGTACTTTGATTGATTCCTCTTATGCTACACAAAGATAAATAACATAATTGTTTTCTAGGCCTCCCGAGTGGCGCAGTGGTGTGCCACTAGAGATCCTGGTTCGAGTCCAGGCTCTGTCCCATTGTGCTCTAGCGACTCCTGTGGCGGGCAGTGCACACTGACATGGTCACCAGGTGTACGGTGTTTCCTCCAACACATTGGTGCAGCTGGCTTCCGAGTAAAGTGGGCATTGTGTCAAGAAGCAGTGCAGTTCGGCTGGGTTGTTTCAGAGGACGCATGGCTCTCAAACTTCGCCTCCCCCGAGTCCGTATGGGACTGCGATGAGACAAGACTGTAACTACCAGTTGGATACCACGAAATTGGGGAGAAAAACGTGTGTGTGTGTGTATATATAATTATTTTCTAAACTAACCCAATCATTTAGTTAGATTTATAGCACCAGTTACTAAAATGGTTGTTCTGGTTTGAAAGGTTTATATGGTCTTTTTTATCAAGTTTCCCAACCCTGACAGTCATTCTGAATGCAGGTTGCAGGGGAATAAAAATGCCAACTGTTGGATATCCTAACTCTGTTCTGGATTCCAATAGGAATTACACATCACTTTGTAAGACAGAATATTGTGACTTGCAGGCTTGATGTGGCCTGCAAACCAGGAGTTTCCTAACACCAATGTGTTAGGGTAAACTAGGCCATCAAAGTAACACCTTATGATATATGTAATGTGTTGTCATAAAGTAAAATGTTTATGATAACATTCGCCTTAGATACTAATTTGGTGAAAACCACATGCCTTTAATAGGAAAGAATTCAACAACCATATCTCTGTCACTAACAAATACAGTCATGGGTGGTAACTCTACAATTTACTTTAACAGAAAAGGCATCATGGGAAATGTGCAAATTTAGCTTTACACCAAACAGTGTTAAAACAACACCCGAAATGACTTACTGTCACAGTATTTTTGTTTAACACTAATATGAGTTAACTCTAGGTCAGCCGTGGTGTTAAATATAAATAACACTGGCAAGTGTAATGCAGTTTTAATTTTGACGCTATGGAGATGTATATATAACCATAATCAGAGTACTTTTTACACTCTGTAGAGTGGGACCAATATGTTATCTGAGAAAGTGTTAAAATTAAGTCTTTAAGTGTTGATTTAACACTGCAAAATGTACTGTGTACCATCAATGAAAGCATAAACGTGAGTTACAGTAAGGGGAGCTGTCCACCGCATCAACAAATCGGCCTATGGTTGCTAGCCAGGTCTCTTTATAAGGTATTAAGGCATCTCCTTTTAACAATTATTGTAAATATTAAAATACATAATAAGACATATGCATAATCTTTGAATATTTTAACTCTGAATTTTCAGTCATGAACAGGATCCTCCTTTTCCTTGATGTCCCAAAGAACTATGTTTGTCACCTGGGTCTAATCTAATCAATGTGGATGACAAGGAGAGAAAAAGCCTGAAAGTGAGCACCAGCTCAGGGACTTTACCTAATGCCCGGCACTGTCACATCAATGATGTGATCACAGCACACAAAATGACAACAAAATTATAGCCAGCAAGGATATGGGGACAGAGTGTGCTGCCCCAGTCAGATGCAATTCCTTTTTGTGACTATGAAATGGCATCTCTCTTGTCGGATGGGTAAACATTTCCCTGTCAGGCCAGTAATAAGGAATGAAGCACACTGAGCTGAACTAAGAGGATAGAGCCAAGGTTATTTGTGATTCATGACAGGTAGTGGCTTATATTACAGTGGCACTAAAAATTTCATGGGAATGCATTTAAGATGCCCTTTAAGTTATTTATATGTTGTTTGCCAGACATCACATTGGAATTTTCATCAATAAATCAAGTTAGTAAGTAAGTATTTCTCTTTTTCTCTGCCGTTCGAATAAAAAAGAGAGGAAACAAATAAATTCCCCCTAAACTTAATTAGTCCAACAAATTTCTCTTTAGCCTTTGTTTGTTTGACGCTAACATAAATGTTGGCCCCTGTGGTATCCTGCAACCACAGATCTCCCACTGTCAGAAGGAATCAGGGTGCACTTTGGGTAAAAGACAGCTGGTGGTCTGCTAAGGGGCCAGGTGGACAGTTGTGGCTTTTAAAGCCTTATTAGCCATCCTCCCGGCCATGTCATCCCAAGAAGTGCACTCCTATAGCCCTCATTATTGATGTCCTTTTGGGTCCTCAAGTCAGAGATCCCGCCGATTCTTGACCACAACCCTTTACTTAGCTGTCAGTGAGTTACATAAAAGGGCAGATGACATAAGGTGTCTCTTCGAACCCTCTTGACTCCAAACTAAAATGAAACTCTGGTCGCCAAGCTGTAATAACAAGCCTACAAACCCTTGCACTTGGAATCTTGAAACTAATAAGAGACCTAACCTTTTCAGTGCATTGTCAACAATAAAGTTAGTATGAGATCATCATATTACACATTCTTATGCACACTGAGTGTACAAAAGATTAGGAACACCTTCATAATAACGGTGTGTGGGTAAAATCACTGGGGAACCAAGCCAGGGGAAAATACCGTATTGCAATTTGTTGTGATAATTGCATTGTTTGCTCTATAACCTGTTAGTTCGTATGCTTTGCCATCGTGATACAGTTGAAGTCGGAAGTTTACATACACTTAGGTTGGAGTCACGAAAACTCGTTTTTCAACCACTACAAAAATTTCTTGTTAACAAACTATAGTTTTGGCAAGTCAGTTAGGACATCTACTTTGTGCATGACACAAGTCATTTTACAACAATTGTTTACAGACAGATTATTTCACTTATAATTCACTGTATCACAATACCAGTGGGTCAGAAGTTGACATACACTAAGTTGACTGTGCCTTTAAACAGCTTGGAAAATTCCAGAAAATGATGTCATGGCTTTAGAAGCTTCTGATAGGCTAATTTACATCATTTGAGTCAATTGGAGGTGTACATGTGGATGTATTTCAAGGCCTACCTTCAAACTCAGTGCCTCTTTGCTTGACATCATGGGAAAATCAAAAGAAATCAGCCAAGACCTCAGAAAAAGAATTGTAGACCTCCACAAGTCTGGTTTATCCTTGGGAGCAATTTCCAAATGCCTGAAGGTACCACGTTCATCTGTACAAACAATAGTACGCAAGTATAAACACCATGGGACCACACAGCCAAAATACAGCTCAGGAAGGAGACATGTTCTGTCTCCTAGAGATGAACGTACTTTGGTGCGAAAAGTGCAAATCAATCCCAGAACAACAGCAAAGGACCTTGTGAAGATGCTGGAGGAAACAGGTACAAATGTATCTATATCCACAGTAAAACGAGTCCAATATTGACATAACCCAAAAGGCCGCTCAGCAAGGTAGAAGCCACTGCTCCAAAACCGCCATAAAAAAGCCAGACTACGGTTTGCAACTGCACATGGGGACA